>NC_083571.1:111888443-112040943 GCF_027579695.1 Neoarius graeffei | reverse complement strand
TCAGCTCTGTGTTTTAGTATAGCGGAAATGGTGATGAGACCGATAGACTTCCTGTTGTGACACTACAGATGTCAAGGTCATTCACTCAGACCGCTACCTCTATAAATCACTTTAATCATCAAAATTACAACCCCAATTCCAAAAAAGTTGGGACAAAGTACAAATTGTAAATAAAAACGGAATGCAATGATGTGGAAGTTTCAAAATTCTATATTTTATTCAGAATAGAACATAGATGCCATATCAAATTTTTAAACTGAGAAAATGTATCATTTAAAGAGAAAAATTAGGTGATTTTCAATTTCATGACAATAACACATCTCAAAAAAGTTGGGACAAGGCCATGTTTCCCACTGTGAGACATCCCCTTTTCTCTTTACAACAGTCTGTAAACGTCTGGGGACTGAGGAGACAAGTTACTCAAGTTTAGGGATAGGAATGTTAACCCATTCTTGTCTAATGTAGGATTCTAGTTGCTCAACTGTCTTAGGTCTTTTTTGTCATATCTTCCGTTTTATGATGCACCAAATGTTTTCTGTGGGTGAAAGATCTGGACTGCAGGCTGGCCAGTTCAGTACCCGGACCCTTCTTCTACACAGCCATGATGCTGTAATTGATGCAGTATGTGGTTTGGCATTGTCATGTTGGAAAATGCAAGGTCTTCCCTGAAAGAGACGTCGTCTAGATGGGAGTATATGTTGCTCTAGAACCTGGATATACCTTTCAGCATTGATGGTGTCTTTCCAGATGTGTAAGCTGCCCATGCCACACACACTAATGCAACCCCATACCGTCGGAGATGCAGGCTTCTGAACTGAGCGCTGATAACAACTTGGGTCGTCCTTCTCCTCTTTAGTCCGAATGACACGGCGTCCCTGATTTCCATAAAGAACTTCACATTTTGATTCGTCTGACCACAGAACAGTTTTCCACTTTGCCACAGTCCATTTTAAATGTGCCTTGGCCCAGAGAAGACGTCTGCGCTTCTGGATCATGTTTAGATACGGCTTCTTCTTTGAACTATAGAGTTTTAGCTGGCAATGTCGGATGGCACGGTGAATTATGTTCACAAATAATGTTCTCTGGAAATATTCCTGAGCCCATTTTGTGATTTCCAATACAGAAGCATGCCTGTATGTGATGCAGTGCCATCTAAGGGCCCGAAGATCACGGGCACCCAGTATGGTTTTCCGGCCTTGACCCTTACGCACAGAGATTCTTCCAGATTCTCTGAGTCTTTTGATGATATTATGCACTGTAGATGATGATATGTTCAAACTCCTTTGCAATTTTACACTGTCGAACTCCTTTCTGATATTGCTCCACTATTTGTCGGTGCAGAATTAGGGGGATTGGTGATCCTCTTCCCATCTTTACTTCTGAGAGCCGCTGCCACTCCAAGATGCTCTTTTTATACCCAGTCATGTTAATGACCTATTGCCAGTTGACCTAATGAGTTGCAAATTGGTCCTCCAGCTGTTCCTTTTTTGTACCTTTAACTTTTCCAGCCTCTTATTGCCCCGTCCCAACTTTTTTGAGATGTGTTGCTGTCATGAAATTTCAAATGAGCCAATATTTGGCATGAAATTTCAAAATGTCTCACTTTCAACATTTGATATGTTGTCTATGTTCTATTGTGAATACAATATCAGTTTTTGAGATTTGTAAATTATTGCATTCCATTTTTATTTACAATTTGTACTTTGTCCCAACTTTTTTAGAATTGGGGTTGTACTATATTAGATTTATTGTTAGCGCTTAAAACTATTCCTGTGCCATTCTTGAGGTCTCAAGGCATTTATAAACGAAAGTGAGGCCATGGCTCCATGTATATGCTTTAAAGACTAGTCACAGGAATATCACATATATATAATCATATAATTCACATTTGAATTTTATATGTTACATTTGTAGACATGGGCAGCACAGTGGTGTAGTGGTTAGCACTGTCGCCTCACAGCAGGAAGGTTCTGGGTTTGAGCAAAGTGGCTGACAGGGTCCTTTCTGTGTGGGGTTTGCATGTTCTCCTCATGTCTGTGTGGGTTTCCTCCAGGTGCTCCGGTTTCCTCCACAGTCCAAAGACATGCAGGTTAGGCTAATTGGTGACTCTAAATTGAGCGTAGGTGTGAATGTGAGTGTGAATGGTTGTCTGTGTCTATGTGTCAGCCCTGTGATGATCTGGCGACTTGTCTAGGGTGTACCCCGCCTTTCGCCCGTAGTCAGCTGGGATAGGCTCCAGCTTGCCTGTAGCCTGTTGCCTATTTCACACAACTTTCATATATGGATGGTTCATATTTTCATATCTGTATTTCTCACATGCTTTTATTAATTTCTGCATTGATTTTCATATATGGTTTCCTCATTATTCATTTTTCAAACAAATTCTTTTTCACATATGGGCATATGTCATGTGTTTTTCAGGGCATAACATGATGGATTGCATAAGACTTCATCTGTTTTTCATACATGATTACATTTTTTCCATAAAAGGATGCATCTGTGCCTGGGAGTCCAAAAGAACAAAACTGGTTCTAATTTCTGGGTAGAAGGTATTGGCTTTTTCTCCTCTCTCCATCAGAACAATAATCACAGATATCTGCAAGCTCATGCTTGAGGTAAAGGGCAGTAAGTTCTGTTCTTCAAGTGTGTTCAGCTGTCTTATGATTCTACATGAGCAGCAATTTGAAAAGTTGTGGTGACTTCACCTCTCTTGAATGAAGCGGATGTTACCTGCTCAGTAACTATATGATAATGGAGAACCAACTTGTCCTGGGATTGGGCAGTGAATAAATTTTGGGGAGAAAAGTGGGGTAAAAATCTTCCTGTGTCAGAACTGAAGAAAAGATGTGGAATATGAAAGATGCAAATTTGCTTCTAGTCGTGGTCACTGTGGTGATTTAAAAAAAGGGGGGGGGGGAAGCTGCTAATCATTAAATAGGGGTCACCTTGAATTTTTGACCTTAGCAAATTTCACTGTAGTTTGGTGTGCATCTATGGTAAAAAAAGAAAGAAAGAAACTCCTACATTTTCTCTAAAAGAAAGCTCACCAGAACCAGTACACTGTTGTTCTGTGGTATCATGTGATCAATTAGTCTGTGTGCTACCATAAAGGTATTGGGTGTACCAGAGTCTGTAATCAGTTAACTATAGAGATCTTGCAGTCACGTGACCGGAAAGTACACAGCCACCATCTTGTCGGTAAAAAACACTGCTGAATACTGCTGCACTCGTGTACAAAATGGATAAATTTCAACCGACGGACTACATGGCTCATTTTTCTCATGAACAGATAACTAGATATATGTCTAAAATAAACGACCTACAGATTAGTGACCCTTATCGCTTACCGGACGTAGTTTTCATGACCATGTCAGTGGATATTGAACTGCCAGAGGTGGAATACCCAGACGTGTATAATTACCTCATTTACTTTCCCTCGCTGTTCAGTGGTGAAGCACTGCGTGCTTATAAATCTCTGGACAGTTATCTTTACAGAAATTCAGGATTTGTCAGCCGCCCTCAGATGTGGCATCTTGTAAACAAGAAAATAACAATCCTCATTGGACGGGTAAGTCACTTAAGTATTACTAGTACTGATACTAGATATATCAGTAGTATCTAGTATAGCACTGACCAGCTGATTATAGAATAGAATAAGGTAATTCCAGCTGTAATTCCAAATCGTCCGTCTTGTTTACCATGGATCTGGTGTTGGAGAGATAGAGGTTTGGCAGTGGAGATTTGAGTGGCTGTTTTCTGAGCTTAGTCAACAGGCCGGCTCTGCAGCCTCGCTTTTGCTTCCTCTCCTGAAGCCGCCTCCTTCGTCTGCCAGACCCAATAACAATCCACGCAGACCCCGCTGGTCTCGCGATCTCATCCGGAATGTTGTGCATGCGATGGAAATCACTACAAACCGTCATTTTCTGCTGGAAACCAATGTCCAGTAAGTCCATACGGTTGTAGTGGATATTGAAGTCCGGTACAGATGAACAACACGCAAAAATACACACAAAAAAACATAAACGTGCACAGGTAGGGAGAGCTTGTAGCCGCAGCCATTGTAGTAGAATTGTATATAGTAGGGTTTTCCAGAAGAAAAGGTAGAAATAGAAGCAGAAGTTGAACCAGAAGTAGAAGGCGGAAATATGGCGTTTGACCGACAAGATGGCGTCTGTTACAATCTGGATCGGCTGTGACGTCACATGCAAGATCTCTATACAGGAAGAGGGAATGCGCTTTGAGGTAGAATTCTTCTTCTTCTTCTTCTTCTTCTCCTTGCAGTGTTGCCAGATACTGCTGATGTTTTCCAGCCCAAAATATGTTCAAAACCCGCCAAAATGCACTTAAAACCGCCCAATCTGGCAACACTGTCTCCTTGCCTGCTAGGACTTCCTTGTTAGTGATGTTGACAGCTCTATATTGCTCTTGAGAAGGCATTAAAGAGGACATGGACACAGGATTATGGCACTGACAAAAATTCTGTTTGCCACAGTAATCGGTGGTGAGACACAAGAAAGTCTACAGAGCTGATTGCGTTGTATTTAATGTGCATTTCTGCTCTTGGAGCCTTTCCACACAACTTCTTTGTTGGAATCTTTAATCAATACTTTATAAAGAATGACAGACCTATGGGAAATTGCTGACCAGACAAATTGGAGTCATTACATCCATAAAGAGTAAAATGAAGCGCCATCTATTTTTTCCCCACACGCATGATCCTACACAATCATTTCATCTCTACCATGTAATGAGGCCTGTGTACATTACCGTAGTACCAGTGAGATGTATTCTGCATACAGTCCTGCGGTTTTCTGCTTGAGTACTGTGTCTTTATCTACTCTGTATGTTGTCATATTCACTGTGGCTCTCTGCAGACCCTGCGGTAATTACATGCCTGTTGGAGCACTAGATTAAATAATAGGCATCTACATTTACCTGCAGAATGACTGAAGAGAGATGAGACCATCTGTGGATGTGACATTGTGCTACTGTACATATATTGGAAAAAATGGGCCAGCAGCTGTTTCACTTGTCCTTAATCACATGGTTCCAGCTGGCTTATTTCATTCCTGTTCGAACCTTTAGGAAAGTACAATGTAATGTCAAACCTACTGTTTTTAGGCTTTTTTAGCTGGTGTGATCGAAAAAACTGGAAATTCATAATAACTAGTCTGGAAGTTGTTAAAGCTAGACGGCCTTTCAATTTCATAAAATCAGTGAAATTTAGTCCCCTCTGAAATTTGGTCATTGTGATATATGTTTATTTCTGTAATATCTAAAAAAAAACCCAGGCCATTCTGTGGCTGGGAAGTTATTTAATTTGAGGGGATTAAAGCAAATAATGTGCATGAAATCGCTCACTTCACACAGTCAAGCAGACAAAGGAAGTCCGTGTGCGCATACGCAGATTTACCTTCTTCTTCTTCTTTTGGGTTTTACAGCAGCTGGCATCCACAGTGTTGCATTACTGCCATCTACAGGTTTACCTTTGACCGTGCACTGACAGTTACATCATTCTGTCACTAAACAAACAGCTGATCACACCGAGGTGCTCGCTGAGTGCCGATATTTATTAGTTTGGTCCTGCATTTCCTTTCCTTCGTTATATAACATAACGTATTTTCTTCTCACTTTCTGTTACTGTAGTCACTCTTTCACATTTCATTCACACACTCATGTCCTCCATTTTTCTCTCCTGTTTCAAATTTGTATCCCATAATGCCTTGTGCAAATGGGGAAAGCCCACCATGTCATGCATAACGTAGTCTCTTGTATTGGGCCATGGTGAAGCAGGAAAAAATAGTGGGGAATTTAGGGCCATGTGGAGATCTCATCTCATCTCATTATCTCTAGCCGCTTTATCCTGTTCTACAGGGTCGCAGGCAAGCTGGAGCCTATCCCTGCCGACTACGGGCGAAAGGCGGGGTACACCCTGGACAAGTCGCCAGGTCATCACAGGGCTGACACATAGACACAGACAACCATTCACACTCACATTCACACCTACGCTCAATTTAGAGTCACCAGTTAACCTAACCTGCATGTCTTTGGACTGTGGGGGAAACCGGAGCACCCGGAGGAAACCCACGCGGACACGGGGAGAACATGCAAACTCTGCACAGAAAGGCCCTTGCCAGCCACAGGGCTCGAACCCGGACCTTCTTGCTGTGAGGCGACAGTGCTAACCACTACACCACTGTGCCGCCCCCCCATGTGGAGATAAATTCATTAATTCATCTCATCTCATTATCTCTAGCCATTTTATCCTTCTACAGGGTCGCAGGCAAGCTGGAGCCTATCCCAGCTGACTACAGGTGAAAGGCGGGGTACACCCTGGACAAGTCGCCAGGTCATCACAGGGCTGACACATAGACACAGACAACCATTCACACTCACATTCACACCTACAGTCAATTTAGAGTCACCAGTTAACCTAACCTGCATGTTTTTGGACTGTGGGGAAAACCGGAGCACCCGGAGGAAACCCACGCGGACACGGGGAGAACATGCAAACTCTGCACAGAAAGGCCCTCGCCGGCCACAGGGCTCGAACCCGGACCTTCTTGCTGTGAGGCGACAGTGCTAACCACTACACCACCGTGCCCCCCCCCCATGTGGAGATAAATTCATTAATTGTTCTTTAAAAAATAATAATCAACTTGGAAGTCTGTGATTCAAATTCAGTAGATTTCAGTCCACTAATCAAAAATAATTGGGTGTCAGGGAAAATTATTTTTATGACCTACACTCTGAAAGGCAGTCTACCTTTCAAGGATTTTCAAAGTTATCAGAATCTTGATTGACATTTCAAGAGAGTGACACTTATTTTTCCACTTTCACAATACCACAGCTGCCGAGCAGTTCTTCTTTGGACAGCTAAAGTAGTGCAGACTGACATTTTAAAATCACCACAATCCCACTTTCTTCCCTGTAATGTACCTACTGTTGAGTAAGCACTTTGTCCATATCTAATTTCTTTCTCATGGCAGCCACTGTATGGTGCAACAGTAATTAGCCACACTTTGTTTGTGGGTCACATTTATCCCTGACATTTTCAATTACAACAAATTACATGCCAAAAATACATAATTAGAGGAGGAAACTGAGTAAGCATGGCGAGCACTGTCACCTGCCTCTAATTGGTGTAATTTGGTTTGAATTGCATCATGTAGCTTGAGGATGTCACAGGTAGCAGTTAGATTAATTGCACAATTGTTCAGTTGGTTGTATCTGAATGAGATAATTGCAGATATCTGAGTTTGGAGATCCTGTTTTGAACTAGACCTGATGAACAGGCAGACAGACTTGAAGGATGTATTGCAGCAAGTCATTGGGGATATCTCTCTTAAAGCTGTCCTTATAGCACATTATGAATATAAATATTCTGGCATTACCAGAGGACTAGCCCCCTACTGTAACCCTAGCTATGTAATAGGCAAGAGGCCAAGGGCTACAGAAACGGAGATCGGCGCCACCCTATGCGCTACATGGCGTGGGAAAGACTTTGACTTTTGATGTATTTAGGAATACGCAGCATGCTGGTGTAAGCGATATTTATGGTTTGCAAAAGTAATAGCATTAAAACATGATTTTGTGGAAATATCTTAGGATAGGTACATTAGTATATAAAGTATATATAATTCTAACAGACAATAGACAAATGGCATGATCAAATGGTGAATAAACATCCATCACTGTATTACTACTTTTATTACCATACTACATTATGACTAAGACACATTTGATGCCCGTTCAGAAAGCCATCATTTGTGGTATTGCTACGCTGGTCTCATCTTTTTCTTTAGCAATTTTAGTAAGGGCACTCTGAAAGACCTTGGGAGAAGGATATCCAATTTAAATCCAAATTGGCTCAGCAGTGGAGGGATATCTTCTAGCCTGGGCTAAACCATATGGAATATACAATGTTTAGGCTGCCTGGATGACTATGTGTATGTCCAGAGGGCAAGATAAAGAAAAAAAAGGTTTAATGTCAGAAGAGGCCGAGTGAAAGAAAAGGAAAAGATATGAGGATAGAGACTGAAAAACAAAACAAAAAAGCAGAGAGAGAGAGAGAGAGAGAGAGAATATTACTAATGGAAATCTTCTTGGAAACAAGAGCCACTAATGAGGGAGCAAACCAAGAAAGGGTCATGTGTGGGGACACAGCAGCATAATTGTTATTCAGTCCACAGGTAAGAAAGGTCTAAGGTCACAACAGAGGATTTGATAATGCAAAAGCCTTGTTACACACCATCCATTTTTGCAGTAATCTTTACTTTTTAGCCCTAGACACAAATTCCAAGACTAGCATTAGGACCTTAGCGGTGCTACAAAACTACACCTCAAAACACAGCCATATATCCTGAGTTTGCAATGTCGAGCATGTGACATAAGAGTTTATTGAATTTATTCTTGAAAGTGAACCATTGGGAATTTTAGAAGATAAAGAGTTGAGCTCTTGGGTATAGCCCAGGGACATTGTTAGCTTCTTCTCTGACTGATGAGGACTAAGAAATGCCAGTGGGCTTCAGTTTCTTCAGCAGGTGTCATTGAAGCGTCTGTGAGCCAGGAGTGTGCGCCAACACAAAATGGCTCCGACTGCAGTAACACATGACCATTTTACAGCCTCCTGCAGTGACTGGAAAGAAACAACAGGATATGTTAGGCTTATGGACAAGGCCAATAAACTGTAATAATAAAGCTAATGCATGTTTTTACAGTCCCCTAAGTTTTAAGTTCGCTGAACAATGTTCTCACAATAATTCTTTTTCAGATACAATGACACATATTGTTCACAAAATCACGTGAAAAACTTGAACACGTGATATGTACGTAAGTAACAAGATGGTAAGTACATAAAGTTTATTGTAATGCCATTCACAGTAAACTTAACTGTAATGCCTGTGTCTAAACATGAAAGTACATCAGAAAACTAAAAATTATACTGTAGATGGGGAAAAAATGGAGGAAATTTATCTCATCTCATCTCATCTCATTATCTGTAGCCGCTTTATCCTTCTACAGGGTCGCAGGCAAGCTGGAGCCTATCCCAGCTGACTACGGGCGAAAGGCGGGGTACACCCTGGACAAGTCGCCAGGTCATCACAGGGCTGACACATAGACACAGACAACCATTCACACTCACATTCACACCTACGGTCAATTTAGAGTCACCACTTAACCTAACCTGCATGTCTTTGGACTGTGGGGGAAACCGGAGCACCCGGAGGAAACCCACACGGACACGGGGAGAACATGCAAACTCCACACAGGAAGGCCCTCGCCGGCCCCGGGGCTCGAACCCAGGACCTTCTTGCTGTGAGGCGACAGCGCTAACCACTACACCACCGTGCCGCCGAGGAAATTTATATGCTGCTTATTCCATTTTCAATTGGTAACTGCAGTGTTGTAGTCGGGTCACTAAACCTCGAGTCCCCAGTGTTCAATTCAGAGTCAAGTCCAAGTCATTAAAAAAAAATTCAAGTCGAGTCCGAGTCAAGTCCACTATTGATCCGAGTCAAGTCCGAGAACAAGACTCCAATTAGACCATTTGACGGTGGCTGTTTTGCGCCATTAACATTAGTTTGTTCCTGAACATGATGTATGAACAGGTGAATGTGCATTCTCTTTGTCAGGGAGTGTGAAGGATTCTGTCAGAGACGGTTGGGAGACGGATGTAAATGCAGAACGTGTGTTTATTAATACATGTGAAGATGGTAAACAATCCAGAACGGCAGGCAAAATCGTAAAACGGTGAAACAGGCATTAGGTCAAGCGAGGCACAAACAAGCTATCGTACACTCGGCAGAATCAAAGACGAGAAACAGGGATCAGGAACCCAAACAAGGAAATAAGGCTCGGTAATGTGTCAGCAATGCAACTCAATACTTCGCAAAGTAAGTGTGTTTTCACAGTTTTTATATCGACATGCTGATTGTGCCTTAATCCTGTGCAGGTGCAAGTTGTTTACAGCATGCACATGAAAGTCCACTTGGCGTGCGCGCTGTCCGGAGTGCGTCCGAGAATCTAGCTGATGCACATGCCAAGGTGCACAGGTGTGACATTCTTGCATGAAACTAGTACAAAAATTAATGTAGATATAAATATATTATGCAAAAAATAAAGAAAGAAATCCGAGTCCTCGTCTCCAATTTACAAGTCCGAATGCAGTTAATGCGCAAGTCTCAGTGCAAGTCCGAGTCATCAGTGTTCAAGTCTAAGTCAAGTCACGAGTCCTTAAAATCAGGGCATGAGTCAGACTTGAGTACTACAAGCCTGGGTAACTGCATAATGTCATGCATTTAGCTAGACTTATAATGGCAATATTTTATTGCATTCATTTTCACTGTATTAAATAGAGCACAGCGGGTATTGTTGCCACCTCACAGCTCCAGAGTCTTTAATTCATTCTTGAGCTTGGGTTACTGTCTATGCTAAGTTTCTCATGTTCTCACCACATCCACATGGGTTTCTTCCTACCTACCAAAACATCCTGGTAGGTAAATTGGCTATGCTAAATTGCTCCAAGGTGTGAATATGTGTGTGTGTGTGTGTGTGTGTGTGTGTGTGTGTGTGTGTGTGTGTGTGTGTGTGTGTGTGTGTGCGCATGGGGCCTTGTGATGGACAGGAATCCCCTCCAGCCTCTCACATCCAGGATAGGTTCTGGATCCACTGCAATCCTGACCAGGATAAAATGGTTACTGGGGATGAATATAGTATGCACCTGTCTATTACGACAAAGCATTTGAATCTGGGCTGTAAAAGAAACTGATGATTCTTGCTTGGTTTACTGGGCCTCTATCATGTGCTTCAGTAAACCATACCACTCCCAAAGCCTATCATTTGTGTATACAGTGCAGTGTCAATGTATTTTCCTGCTTAAATATGTGGTATTACAAGGTCGTTTAATGAATGTTTCTACTTACTTCCAATAACGATCGAGTTACAAGGTATTTTATATTTGCATTGTTTCTTAATACTGAGAAATTATCAGAGATTTCTGTGTCATTTTGTTAAACTGTTAACCTTACTTGCCATTATTTTATACATAAGTGATTAAGTTTTTTTGTGAATTTCATTTAAAGGTAGACTGCCTTTCAGATTTTTCAAGTGTAGGTCATAAAATTAATTTTCCCTGACACCCAATTATTTTTGTTTAGTGGACCGAAATCTACTGAATCCTAATCACAGGCTTCCAATTTTTTTTTTTCTTTTAATAGAACAATTAATGACTTTAGGGCCATGTGGCCCTAAATTCTCCGCTAATTTTGTCCTGCTTCACCATGACCCAATTCAAGATACTACATCATGCATCATGTGGTGGGCTTTCCCCGTTTACGCAAGGCATTGTGGGATACAAATTTGAAACAGGAGAGAAAAATGGAGGACGTGAGTGTGTGAAAGAAACGTGAAAGACTGACTACATTAATGGAAAGCGAGAAGAAAATACATTATGTTACATATGAAGGAAAGGAAATGCAGGACCAAACTAATAAATATCGGCGCTCAGCGAGCACCTCGGTGTGATCAGCTGTTCGTTTAGTGACAGAATGATGGAACTGTCAGTGCGCGCTCAAAGGGAAACCTGTAGATGGCAGTAATGCAACACTGTGGATGCCAGCTGCTGTAAAACCCAAAAGAAGAAGAAGAAGGTAAACCTGCGCATGCACACACGGACTTCCTCTGTCTGCTTGACTGCGTGAAGTGAGCAATTTCATGCACATTATTTGGTTTAATCCCCTCAAATTAAATAACTTCCCAGCCACAGAATGGCCTGATTTTTTTTTGAGATATTACAGAAATAAACATATATCACAATCACCACATTTCAGAGGCGACTAAATTTCACCGATTTTATGAAATCGAAAGGCCGTCTAGCTTTCAGTGCAGTTTATTAAAATGGCTTGAACTTTTACCCAAAATAATGAACCAGGACATTGAAGTTTGTAGCATGGACCTGTGAATATGTTGAACTTGGATGACCAAGTCTTACCACAAAGTTGTTTTGTTTGTTTGTTTGTGATGGCACTACAGCTCTGCAGAATGTCAATGATCTGTGTCATCATGGAGGAGGAGTAGGCTATTGTAGACTTTTATTGTATTCAACAGTCCACTGGTCCACAATAACCCATCGTTATTCTCCTGCATAGAAAGTAATTGGGGACCTTTGGCCAGTAGATTGTAACCCTCACCGTCAGAGAAGCTTAGTCACATGAAAACTTGGCACTGAACATGCTCCACCTAACGAGTCCTGCCAGTTCCCTAGCTAGATGAGAATCTGAGTGTAATGGACAAGGTTATGACACTCAAAGTCTCTGCAACAACGAACCCAAAAGCAATCACAAGCAGCCCTTTTAAAGTCAAAGCTATGCAGGTTAATTAGACAGTTTCCTTGTCACTCACACTATGCCTTATATTTCATGAGTAATTAAATTCTTTTATTATCCCTGCTTCCTGTATAATTAACTTGGTTTAATCTCATATGTAGGAAATGTAAGATTCATTTCACTGAACTGAGGTACCTTGCTGACAAAGCTGAACTCACCACTACTAATCTTTTCTGTCAATCAACATCAATAGCTCAAAAAAATCATTTTCAGAAGTAATTATCATACACCTGTCATCAATAAAGTGATTCTCATTAACCCCAAAATAAAGATCAGCTCCAGGATTTTCTTAACATCTTCTTAGCTTCAACTGACTACTTGAAGCCATCGTCCACAAAAACCAGGTACAGGATCTTGTATCAAAGGTATCAACCAGGAAAGAGATGCAAAAGAATTTTCAAAACATCAGCTGTACTATGAAACACCATGAAGGCCATCATCAACAAGTGGAGAACATGGAGTGACATTACCAAGAATGGGACACCTATCCAAAATTGAGAATAGGACAAGATGAAAACTTACCAGGCTGCTAAGAGACCTACAGCAACACTAAATGAGCTGCAGGAATATCTGGCAGGTACTGCTTAGTCCCTGCATGTGACAATCTCTTGTATGCTTTACATGTTTGGTCCATGGGGTAGGGTGGCTAGTCGGAATCCTTTTCTCACAAAAAAACAAACTATACAAGTCCACCTTAAATTTGTCAAAGCATACATACATACAATCACCCCAGTCGATGTGGCAAAATGTGTTGCTATGTGAGACCAAGGTGTAACATTCATTCATTCATTCATTATCTGTAGCCGCTTTATCCTTCTACAGGGTCGCAGGCAAGCTGGAGCCTATCCCAGCTGACTACGGGCAAAAGGCGGGGTACACCCTGGACAAGTCGCCAGGTCATCACAGGGCTGACACATAGACAACCATTCACACTCACGGTCAATTTAGAGCCACCAGTTAACCTAACCTGCATGTCTTTGGACTGTGGGGGAAACCGGAGCACCCGGAGGAAACCCATGCGGACACGGGGAGAACATGCAAACTCCACACAGAAAGGCCCTCGCCGGCCCTGGGGCTCGAACCCAGGACCTTCTTGCTGTGAGGCGACAGCGCTAACCACTACACCACCGTGCCGCCCAAGGTGTAACACTTTGGACATAATTCTAAAAGATTCAGTATGTTTGACAGAAAAACAAGACAGCTTATGACCTAAAGAACACCATATTCACAATAAAGCATGGTGCTGGTAGTATCATGCTATGGGACTGCTTCTCTTCAGCAGGGACTGGGGCTCTAATCAAGCTAGAGGAACAACCTGCAAGCTAGTAGAGTTAGAAAATGAAAAGAAAACAATGAAACAAATCAAAACAAATTGTATGTTAGCTGACTATGCTATTTTATTCTTACTACCTACGTACCCCTCGCCCTTAGGCGAGACTCCAAGTACAACTTTGCACCAACAGGCTCTATCCACCATCAAGGTTGGAAGATGTTCCTTGCTTATACCAGTGTCATGTGCTATAATGTCTGGGTACATCAGTTTCCTGCTGGTAGACACTTTCCATAGAAGGAGATCAGATACTAATTCATCCTTCGCATAGTAGCAGTGTCCAGCGAATCTTGTATGACATTCAATTAGTCATAGGCTTACCTTTGGGGTTTCCTGTAAATTTGTTCCAGAGTTAGGTGTGACTGCCATGGGAGATTCTGTATCCTCTTCAGCAGGTTAGTATAGCAACCATCCAAATGACCTGGATGACTGAGAACCTTCACAGACATAGAAGCAAATAATGACATTATCTCAGTGAGGGGGAGGAGGGGGCACAACTGAATTAAGTTTATTAAATCAGAGCGCCTCAGACTAGCTTCTAAATGGACTTATAATAGAAAATTAAAAACGAATCTAAAGACTGAATATAACACTGTGTTTGTTACACTGATTATTATTGTAAAAAATTTAGCTGTTCATGTAATACAATTTATTTTTGCACAGTAAAACAAGGTTAATATAGAGAACAGCAATGCATAATACAACATACAATAAAACACAATTCAGCTTAGAGCTCAGCTTAGATCTGTTAAAATGGAAATATGCAGTTTGTCATTTAGGTTGTGTGTTGAAATATGTATTTCTAAAATCATCAGACTTTCACAAATCATTTGTCTAGTATTCTAAAATCACTTGTATGTAGCAGCATACTCTGCTGTCAAAATACAGGGCTCTTCAGTGTTGTAGTCAAGTCACTAAACCTCGAGCCCGAGGCCAGTCTCGAGTCCCCATTGTTCAAGTCTGTTACCCTTTTTCCACCAAATCAGTTCCAGGGCTGGTTCAGGGCCAGTGCTGGTGCTGGTTCACAACTCGTTCAACTTGCGAGCCAGCTGAGAACCAGTTTGCTTTTCCATAGCTCGCGGTGCTAAGGGAAGCCACGTCATTACGTCGCTGTATACGTCAGTTACGTCGCTATGTTTGCATAATCCTTGGCGCAAATATCGAAGCAAAAACAACACAGAAGAAGCAGCAGCAGCAACAACAACAATAATAATAATGGATGACTTCGCGTTTGTACAGCTCCTGCTTCTCGTCGCTTAAAAATGGCGATCTTTTGCGGTCTTGTTATTGTTGTTGGTCTTAACAACTCCGCCCCCCCGCTGACGTAAGCGATTCTTTCCTCTGGCCCAGCAAAGAGTTGGTGCTAGCCTGGAACCGGTTTTTCTGGCCCCAGAGCCAGTTCTTTGTCAGTGGAAACAGAAAACCCGGTTCCAAACTAAGCACTGGCCCCGAACCAGCCCTGGAACTGCTTTGGTGGAAAAGGGGCATGAGTCAAGGCCAAGTTATTAAAGAAAATTTCGAGTCAAGTCTGAGTTGAGTCCACTATTGATCCGAGTCGAGTCCGAGAACAAGATTCCACCTGCACCATTTGACGGTGGCTGTTGCTGCCTTGATGTGAAAGCGTCTCTGCTACTTTGCTGGACTAACGTTACTGCTCGACTGCCCCATTTTAGTTAATAGGCTATAGATAAAAGCTTGTTCATTGCTCAGCAAGCCCCGCCCACAATCCACAGGGCAAATAACATGAGAGAGGGTTAACACTAGCTAGTTCATTGCTTAGCAAGCAAGCCCCACCCACTATCAACAGGGCAGTGAACATAGCATGTCACTTCCATCTCTGAGTGGAGTCTTGCCAAATGACGATTGAAGTTCGAGGTTGTCCCTGTTGTCTCCTCGATAGTTCTTCTACACATGGCACACACAGCAGTGCATTTTTTTCCCACTGCACGAGAAGTCTGTCTCAGCAAAGTGGACAATCCTAGGGGCGTCTCTCCAGGCATTTTAGCACCATTAACGTTAGTTTGTTCCTGAACGTGACGTATGAACAGCGTTCTCTTGCACGAAATTAGTATAAAAATTAATGTAGATATAAATATTTTATGCCAAATTATTATTGCATGTTACAAAAAATAAAGAAAAAAAATCTGAGCCCTTGTCTCCAATTTATGAGTCTGAATGCAGTTGATGCATGAGTCCGAGTCATCAGTGCTCAAGTCCAAGTCGAGTCACGAGTCCTTAAAATTAGGGCACGAGTCTCGGGGTCTTGTCCGAGTCCTGGACTCGAGTACTACAAGCCTGGGGCTCCTACACAAAATGTATGAAGGTCAGCTTTACCATCAGTGTATTTAACTTGAAGACTTACAAACCCATTCTACATTGTCCACCTTCCCCATATTTCAAGACATTTTCAAAGGCTTGTTAAAATGTTGTTTGATATACTATTAAAAACCAATAATGGTTAACTCAGTCGACTTACATACAGTATGTCAAAGACACGAATAAAAACAGAATACAGCTGCCTGACTTAAGTTACATATTAACAAGAAGCCACAACTGTCATATGTGTGATTATGTTCTCCATCGAAATCCCCTCCATCCAAGAATTACATCAAATGAAAGGGATCTAAAGTTCCAGAACACTGCATTCAGGATAAGGCTATTGGGCAATCATTTGAGCCCACAAAATGAGCTCCAAATTGTTAGGAAAAATAAGGTGCGTTTTTGACAGCCAATGTGCAAATATGAAGCAATAGAATCTCAGTGAAGCCTGAAAAAGGGAATGCATAAATAGATTAGATTGAATGTGTCTAAGCTGCATGGAAAGCAAATCTAATTATGAAGATACTGGTTCTCCTGGTTTAGGAACGGGAGCTCATCTTTGCCCAACAGAATCAGCAGATTCACAGAGTGCCATGAATCATAGTTGATGAGACACATATTTGAGTTTGTTATGAGATGAAATCCATGCATGGAATTAAAGATGCAGGGTCTTTCTGGCACACAGTACATTACTGATGGGGAAAAAATAAATACACATCTACCAAAATGTCTTCAAGGCAGAAAGCATAACTTGCTTCATGGGACCTATACTAGCATCCTGAGAGAAGAGGTAACTTGCAGCTTGAAGGATCATTTGAATCATTTAAAGTGCTAAAGGTATTTTTTATGCATGTTGCATTAATCTGCTGTCGCCACGCTGCATGACAGGATATGAATTTACCATAAAAAGTCAAATCAAGTCAACTCAAGTTTATTTGTGTAGCGCTTTTAACAACACACACTGTCGCGAAGCAGCTTTACAGAAAAATAAAGACTTTAAACATGAGCTAATTTTAGCCCTAATTTATCCCCGATGAGCAAGCCTGTGGCAATGGTGGCAAGGAAAAATTCCCTCAGACGACATGAGGAAGAAACCCCGAGAGGAACCAGACTCAAAAGGGAACCCATCCTCATTTGGGTGATAACAGACAACATGATTATAAATAATTCACTTCTATAACAGTGTCCTATATAGTCACAAAGTATAACTGTGTAACCAGGAAATTCATTATCTCATCTCATCTCATTATCTCTAGCCGCTTTATCCTGTTCTACAGGGTCGCAGGCGAGCTGGAGCCTATCCCAGCTGACTACGGGCGAAAGGCGGGGTACACCCTGGACAAGTCGCCAGGTCATCACAGGGCCGACACATAGACACAGACAACCATTCACACTCACATTCACACCTACGGTCAATTTAGAGTCACCAGTTAACCTAACCTGCATGTCTTTGGACTGTGGGGGAAACCGGAGCACCCGGAGGAAACCCACGCGGACACGGGGAGAACATGCAAACTCCACACAGAAAGGCCCTCGCCGGCCACGGGGCTCGAACCCAGGACCTTCTTGCTGTGAGGCGACAGCGCTAACCACTACACCACCGTGCCGCCCGAAATTCATTATAATTTTAACATAAAGTCTGTTTTGTTGAAGTTATAAACTGTTCATTGATGGAAACTTGAGTGCAAAACTGTTCATGACAACTGCAGTCCTAAAGTTAGCAAGTCAACTGTAGTCCTCAGCCATAAAAGTATGGGCCTCTGCATGCTCTTGCGACAAGACTTTCGCAGATAGCTTTTCGCAGACAGTTGTAATTTATCGTTGAGCGGGGAGTAATAGGCGTGCGCGATGTTATTCACCGCCACCACGCAAGGGGGCGCGAAGTCACGAAATCGCTAGGAGTAGTTGGTGGGTGTGGTTAGTGGAGTGTTTATCCTCCGGTTACTTATAATGACTAGAACTGGAGTCGTATAGATGTACGTACTTCCTCACTTCCTCGATCAACCGCTCTTCGTGCTGCTCCATCTTCGCTCGTGTTTTTAAAAATGGCGGTCGTGAAAACAAACCAAACCGGGAAAGTAGGGAAGCGGAAGTGCGTGTACAGCGGATGTAGAGTGGACCAATCAGAGCCCTCTTGTCTGCGACGCTGTCTGCGAGGCTTCTGTGGTGGTCACAATTTTTGGGAGGTGCGTGCAGAGTGTCTGCGAAGGTGGGGGGGCTACGCAGACGCTGTCTGCGACACCATCTGCGAGAACTGGGTTATCAGCATAAATTGGCCTTTAGTGTCAACAGCGTCTTCCAAGTGCAACTTTTGACTGTCCGTATGAGGCCATCCTCCACGGGAGTGATATGATGTGACTCTGGCCAAATGTAGGGCATCAGGATGGATCAGGCGAGTCCGAGGAGCAGACGAGGTCAGCACTACTGGTGTCTCAGGATGGATATGTAACTAAAGTCAACTGAATGCTGTGGATGAGTCAAGATATCAAGATCAACAGAACATTTCTCATCAGTTTGTTGTTAAATCACATGTTATGTTTGAGTTTTAGAATAAAAGTTGGAGGAACATGTGTGTGTGTAAGAGAGAGAGAGAAAGAAAGCACAACTTTATTCATCACACACTTCTGAAATTTCCTCTCTGCATTTAACCCATCTGAAGCAGTGAACACACACATACCCAGAGAAGTGGGCAGCCATGCTAATAGCGCCCGGGGAGCAGTTGGGAGTTAGGTGCCTTGCTCAAGGGCACCTCAGCCCAAGGCCGTCCCATATTAACCTAACCACATGTCTTTGAACTGTGGGGGAAACCGGAGCACCCGGAGGAAACCCAAACAGACACGGGGAGAACATGCAAACTCCACACAGAAAGGCCCTCGCCGGCCGCTGGGTTCGAACCCAGAACCTTCTTGCTGTGACGCGACCGTGCTAACCACTACACCACCATGCTGCCCAGAGAGAGAGAGAGAGAGAGAGAAATTACAAATATTTTATTGTGCCAGTGCGTCAAGGGCAGGGCATGTTAATTCATTTTTTAGGGGCAATGTCATAACTGAAGTTCATTTACATGAATTACATGTCATTAAATAAAAGTTAACTTATATTTCTCTGAGGGCTTTGAATGGATCACTAATGCATGTACATAATTGAAATCCAGAAGCATCTTAATAGGTCATGCAATTAAAATTATATGGGCAGGGTTGCCTCAAAATTATTTAAGCATATTATCAAGTAACATGGATTTCCAACTGAGTGACTATGACTGAAATCTTACTGAAAATAGCAAAAGAGAGCCATGTTTATACGGTACCGTGTGCAGAGAATATTATGATGAAGACAAAAACTTACCCCTTTAAGAACAAATGAAAAAATTTGAGGTTACTTTATTATACGAATTACACACACACACACACATATATATATATATATATATATATATATATATATCATCTCATTATCTGTAGCCGCTTTATCCTGTTCTACAGGGTCGCAGGCAAGTTGGAGCCTATCCCAGCTGACTACGGGCGAAAGGCGGGGTACACCCTGGACAAGTCGCCAGGTCATCACAGGGCTGACACATAGACACAGACAACCATTCACACTCACATTCACACCTACGCTCAATTTAGAGTCACCAGTTAACCTAACCTGCATGTCTTTGGACTGTGGGGGAAACCGGAGCACCCGGAGGAAACCCACGCGGACATGGGGAGAACATGCAAACTCCGCACAGAAAGGCCCTCGCCGGCCACGGGGCTCGAACCCGGACCTTCTTGCTGTGAGGCAACAGCGCTAACCACTACTCCACCGTGCCGCCATATATATATATATAAAATATTTTGCTGGGTGTCAGTCATGTGACTTTTCTTAGTGGTTTTACCGGAAGTGAAATAGCTGGTGGTCTAAACGGCTGCCATAGTGCAAACAACTAGCGATAACTTATCAGAGTACGCTCATAATCTAGAAACCACTGCTTACTTTAGATATATTCAGAAGATTACTATGTGCAATGGAATCGACCCCTACAGTCTGGGAAAGAAGGATTTTCATATAATCTCAAAAACTACCCTTCAGTCGAGTTCCCCGACATCTCGAACTATCTGGTGTTGCAGACGTCCTTCAAAACAGATGAAAGTGTGGAAGAGTACGGAGGCTTATAACTTTTTTGTATGTGGCTGGGTAAAGGACCTCGGGATCAAGTCACTGCCGAATGAATCCTGTATTGATTTTGCCCATGTAAGTATTTTTTTAAGCTTTTCGTTCGTGTCTTTACAACAAAGCGCTGCAAGTTGAAGTGTAAACAAACAACAGTTCACTTGATTCTCACTTGTGTTGGCTCTTATCTCTCAGCTAAATCATTCACAAAGATCATCAGAAACCCCTTTAAAGACCTGGATCTTAGTTAAACAAGACGGAGAAGTGATCACGGCGCATTGTAACTGTACGGCTGGGGAAGAATTTTGTCGCGACCTTCATGCATATGGACTTTGTGAGGAGTAAACAAAGAAACAGCTGGGAACTTTAGTGCTTTGTGACTAAAAAAAATACCACAAAATAACAACACAAAGCAAGAAAAGTACTTGGAAAACACTAAGGACAGAGCTGAGAGGGAAATACAAACCTTTCACCAAGTGATCACTGCAAACTTGAGCGTGCTTCGACTCGGCTCCCTTCGATTTCAGTGAGAGGTTCAAAAGCCACCTTTCTCCACGTCTTTTTGTGAAATCTTGTGTTTGTTCACCCTTTTTTATTAGTTCACGGGGAACCCTGAAGAAACGTTTATCAGTTTCATGGTTTGATCGATTTGAACAACCTAAAACAACGCAAGCGTGAGGCATTTTTCATGCGAGCAATGCACCTTCTCCGTACAAACGCTTTGTCAACTAAGCTTTGGTTGACCACCAGATAAAGTTTTGAATAATTACTGAAGAGGATGTGATGTCACATGAAACCCAGCAATAGACAAACAACCATTCACACCTACAGTCAATTTAGAGCCACCAATTAGCCAGACACAGGGAAAAGATTAGATTAGATTAGATTAGATTAGATTAGATTAGATTAGATTAGATTAGATTAGATTAGATTAGATTAGATTAGATTAGATTAGATAAAACTTTATTGATCCCTTTGGGAGGGTTCCCTCAGGGAAATTAAGATTCCAGCAGCATCATTACAGATAAACAGAGAAAAGAAATAGAGGAAAACTTCTAGATAAATTAAAATAAATTAAGTATTTACATATACAAATATAAAAAGAATAAGATATGGGGAAGAGAGGAAGGGGGGAGAGGAAGGGGGAAGGAGGAAAAAAAAAGGCAAACTCCACACAGAAAGGCCCTTGTCAGCCACTGGGCTTGAACCCAGAACCTTCCTGCTGTGAGGCAACAGTGCTGCCTGCTGACAATAATGAATTGTGGAATTTTTCAGTAATTTTAACAAGAACCAAACTTTTTTTTTCTTCTTTCCTTGGGCTTTTTTGCTTCCTGGGGACATAGAGATCTTAGTCAATAAACATACATGATATGCATACATACTGTGCACAGAGGTATTGTTATCTCGAGGGATTTTAACATAATACATTTGAAAGAATTGTTATTAACAGAGGTGGACAGTAACGAAGTACATTTACTTGAGTACTGTACTTAAGTGCACTTTTTGAGTATCTGTACTTTACTTGAGTAATCGGGTTTTTTGGCAACTTACAACTTTAACTTCACTACATTTGAAAGACAAATATCATACTTTTTACTCCACTATATTTCTATCAAGGTCCTCATTACTCGTTACTATGAAGCAGCTTTAAAAATGAATGTTTCTTTTCTTTTCTTTTCTAAAACATGATTGGTTCTTTTGCAGGTGACAATGAGACAGCCTATCAGTCATCATAAGGTTCATGTCATGTCCATAGACTGTATAAAATCAAGATCAATGATTTCTCCGCAGCATTATTTAACATGATCAGTTGATGGTAAAATGGAAGGAGGTGGTTCTTCTGGGGAATGCATGCACCCAGGGCCATACCAAGAACCCATGTTTCAGTTTTCTGAAAGGAATAAAGAGTTGTTTCATTTTAAATGTTTACTTTGTGTGCCTAAAAAGGAACACATCACAGCCTACAAAAACTCGCCGTCCAACCTGCTGAGGCATATTGAGGTATGTAAACGTTTTATTCCAAGAGAAAGCTTCCACTGAAGTTGTCTGTGCTTTTAGAGCCAGCAATAATGTCGCAATAGCTATGCAGTCTGGTTAGTCAAATGACCTTCTATGGATCTGCCTGCAAAGCTGCCATAGCCTTGTCCAAGGCTAATGTTAACACATAGCTAGTTAACTTGGACACTGTTAATTAGCATGTAAACACAGAGTTACGCTAACATGAATAATGTTCACTTATCTGAAGTCCTTTCAGAAATGTTTTAGCATAATCTTGCCAAATAAACAAACTATAGAAATCTTTCTTTTCTAGTAATGTTAGTTACCCAATATGATTTTGAGGTTGAAAAGCATTTGCTAGCATGTCAGGTGGAGTTTCACTGACTAGCTAGCTTAACATTAACCCACCATGATGGCACAGCTATTCATATGTGCATGAATACATACACTTGTGTGCGCATGAGACCTGTGAGATGGACAGTATTGTCCTAGTCAGCAGGGCTGCTGACAGCTTTGGCTGGGCCCGGGACAAAATGCTCTGAATGGGCCCCGCCCGGGCCAACTCACACGCACACACACCTCTCTTATCCCAGTCTCTACTCACTCCAACCCTTAAATGACAGGTATTCAAAAAGGTATTCCTAAACTCGTGGATAGTCTACTATAATCACGCGATTGGGGTGCTCTTGAAGGAGCAGCGATGGACGGGAGATTTCGGGCAGGGCTGGGGGCGAACATAGTATACTGTGCGTGCGTACTGTCCAGTGTGAAAAGCAGAGAAGAACACACCGCTCGAGAAACGGCGGGATATGATTGCGGGCTAATGTGAATATTCTTAGCTTCAATCAGATACATGAAACACAATGTTATTAAGCCGTTGTGGTTATGAAATGATTCAATGCCCTGTGCGATATGGTGTTCAGTGTGACTTGCTCTCCCCTCGTTTGTAACATGAATTGCGTGCCGCGCGTGCCTTGGTTGGGGTTACTTTACGGGGCTGGAAAAAGTTGGCTGTGTCTTACCTGGCTCAGCTGCCCCACTGCCTTTGCTAGTACCTGCTGCATCATCCCAATCTTTAAAATATTTATACAGTGAGCCCCTGAGTCTCTTGGTTTCTTTCTCTCTTTTTCTCTTTTCTTTTCTTTTCTTTGCTCCTGACTTGTGCATGTTGGCAAATGGCACGCACGCTGATTGTCGAAGCGCTATGATCGAACGATGTCGTTTTTTCCCCTTAATCAAAGAGTCAGACCAAACCATTTTTGCATTAGGGGTGGTAGGGGGTTCTTGACGCCTTTTTCAAAGACAATAAAGGCAAAAGATCTAGAAATCATTTATTGAATGCAAATATAGCACATTTCTCCCCCAAATCAACACATTTTGAAATGAAATAAAATAATTTAATCGCAACTTCATGAGAGCCCAGTTCTGGGCCCTCCCCATTCCTGGGCCCGGGACAACATACCCGTTTGTCCCCCCCTGTCGGCGGGCCTGCTAGTCAGCCACAACAAATTGCTGGAATTTTTAGTTTTGATGTCAGATGATGGTCTTGCATTTTTTTTAAATCTTGCTTAAAGCAGTGTTGCTGTTGAGCAGTTATTAAGCTCGAGGTGTGGACCTGGGTTTTAAGCAGGTTCGATTGTCCTTTTTATTTTCTGAGCAAGCTGCATTTAAAGCTATTCCACTGTCTCTCTGATTAACATACAAATACATGTGTGTACACACTACCAGGGCTCGGTAAGAACACTACTATGCTGCTTTGTTGGGGTGGGAAGGAGTGTTACAATTTTTTTTTTTTAAATGACAGTGGTTCTTTTTCAGTTCAGTTGTGTTTCATTTTGTAACCTTCTGTAGGTGTTTATTCTACTGGCTCTACAAGCTCGTCAGTAGATCCAGTCGGTTGCTTCAAAGGCATTAGGTTTTGTAAGTGCTGTGGCAATAATACAACAATGCGTTGACAGAAAATGTACTTTTAATACTTAAGTATTTTTAAAAGTAAATACTTCAGTACTTTAACTTAAGTAAAAATTTGACTGGACAACTTTCACTTGTATTGGAGTAACATTTGACCAGTGGAATCTGTACTTTGACTTAGGTAATGAAGTTGGGTACTTTGTCCACCTCTGGTCATTCAATTTTACAGCAACTGTCACTTGCAAAAGTGCAAAATTCATGTTGACAATAAATTTTTATGATGCAATGCATGTAAATATCCATGGTTTCTACAGCACACTGCTGAAAACATTTTAAAAAAAAAGTGAACTGGAATTGTTCAGTGTCTCAGAGCATTACCTTTGAAGGATGTACCTTTCATTAATTTACATTTGCAGGCTGTTCATCACAGTGCAGATAAGGCACTGCTTAGTGTCCCTCCAGGCAAAAAGAAAATCATGTCAATTATAGAGAACTGCATAGAGGAATAATCACACTGGTGCCACTACTTGCACATTAGCTTCAGCTTGTCTCTTCAAGGACAAAATCTATAATTTAGTGGAGTGCAATGTGAGGTGAGGGTGGAAATGAAAATTTAATTTTGGGAGGATTTTCTTCCTGCTCTTAAAAACACAACTTGCTTGGTTTCAGAGACAATATTTTTGTGAGCTAGCATGATAACTATTGATCATTTTATTCATTCATGCCAACGCGTCTATTCTGTATGTGTGTGTGTGTTCCTTTGATCAGAAAACTGCAAATGGGAATTCTTTATCATCTCTACAATTCTTTCTTGTTGCATGATATGAAGAACGTGTGTAAAGCCGTATCAAAAGTACTCCCAGCTGTGAGAATTGTCTCCTTTTAAAAGCAGTTCATTAAAATGAGAAGAAGAATATTTATTTCGACCAGCACTGAATTCAGAGGTCAGCTGTGATTTCTCTGCTTCTTTTCTATGCCAGAACACCTGCTATTGCACTCCAAAAGTGTTCCCCAGGTGCAAATGCTTACCTCAAGTGAGTAATTAAGCTCATATCCAAACATTGAAGTAGGAGATGTAATCAGCATTCAAGGCAAAACATCTTTCATATCCAAGATTTATGCTTGTCTAAGAGCCAATAAAAGTCACCCTGAGGTACCTCCGACGTGTATTCACGCTATGATACTGATTCACTATTGTCATCACGGACAATAAGCTGATTACCCAAAATGATTCTGCATTATGAATCAAGCCTTTTATTTTGTACAAGTTACAGTGAAATCAGATATTTAGTTTTCAAAAGACATACGGCTGCAGAAGTAGGATTTCTTTATTTTAAAAAAAGTCATGAAGAGGTCCTGAAAAATTTGTTGAAAACATCATATGAGAGTCATTGACTAAAATATATAAACATTACTGAAACGCTCTCAAGCTGAGTTCATCTTTTGTCAGATATGGGGGGGGGGGGGGGGGATAGAGAGAACAGCCAAATTATTATTATTATTATTATTATTATGTGACATTTGGGAAATGCTCCTAACTCCTACATGTTTAAACTCTAATTAAATTTCCACATTACTGCCACAGAGAACATTTTGTACAGTATTATTTATCTAATTCTTTAACAAATGTCAGGATATTCAAGTTCATGAATCTCAATTAAAATATCCACCCATGAAATAACAATCTGATATGCTGTATAATCCTGCACACCATTAATCACTAACCCAGTTCGTGCTGAATTCGTGTTCAAATTATATTATATTGGAAGTTGGACAAACAGAATCACTGCTGTTTTTAAAATGATTGCCTTCCCCCCCTTCAATTCCTGGCTCAAAGAATAGTTCCTGCTCTTGCTCTGCCTGTGATGCTTTCTCCTATAGGTCCAGTTTCTTGTGATTGTTGGCCTTTCTGTGTGTATAGACCCTTCCTGCATGACGTCATCGCGCCGCGAGATTTCGGTAGTCGCCATATTGGAAGACCAAGCACATGCACTCAACACAAAACAAAGTACACGCGAGAGTGAACTGACACGATGGATAATAATTCGGGTTATGTGAGTACATTACCAGCTGCAGAAAGGGTACGGTATGTGCAGAAACTCGCTGTGATTGATGGGTTTGATCCATATAATAAGACTCGCGGCAAGGGAGAATGGAAACATAAGGAGGACCTGATACCAATTCTGCCTGCTGTTTGCTACCCAGACATTATAAACTATTTGTTGTTTACACCCAGTGCCTACACTGCTGATGACTTGAAAGCCTACAAAGGGCTACAGGCTTACAATTATGTTGTTAGTTGCTTGGTTCGTGATATTACAGCTGTTGTTAAGAAGAACCTACACATAGTTATGGCCAAGGTAATCTTGTTGATATTTATCTTTTAATAATATATCTTTTCAGTTGAAAAATTAATACTTTTTGTCACTATTAAGGTATCCATAATTTAGGTTAATTTATCCAAATTATACATATGTATTTATGATATATGCCTACACAATAACTATGCTTTATTTATATAATAGGAGGGAGAGCAAGCCCCAAACCATTCTAAATAATAATAATAATAATAATAATTATTATTATTATTATTATTATTAAATTGTAGAAGTCTGGGAGGCTTGCTCCTCATACAGTTATCAACCTGGGGCCAATTTAGCATGTTTTAAATCTGAATTTCTTGCATTTGCTTACTTCAAAGTGTTTTCAAGTTCATGTATTAAATTTGTATTTCACAATATTGCAATATTTACAGTTATTGATATATGAAATACCGTTTACCATTGTAGGTTTATGATGAATCAAGTGCCTCGTGGGTTTAAATTCCGCGCGCTGTCGTTATTTCCCCCGATCACGAGTTTGTTGGTCTTCCAATATGGCGCAGGGTCTGTTTTCTTCCGGTTTCCGGTGACGTCAGTGGGAAGGGTCTATTCAGCACTTTAGCTGGGTTGGAATGTATATTGCGCACTCTGATTGGCTACTCTACTACTAGGATATCAGCTCATACCGTGAGTGAAGAAAAAAAAAGTGGAGCACATCAAATCAGATATATCACTTTGTTATCAAGTATTTAAAAGAAACAGAAATAGCTAATAAACATATATATAGTCTGCCCCACCCCCATATCTCCTGTTCTACACTCCAGCCCAGTCACTGGCGCCAAACTGCCAAAAACCCTGAAGAAGAAGAAGAAAATGGCAGCCTGTGTTGCTGAACCAACCAAGGACGAAATAAAAAGTCTACTCAAAAACAACCCCCCCCCCCCCCCCCCCCCAAAAAAAAAAAAAAGAGCAACAAAATATGGAAAAAAATATTTGACGGACATTTTGTATAAAGTTTTTATTTATCAAATATGCAAAAAATAAATTAAAAATGCTCTGTTTCTCAAAATCCAGTTAATGTGGATAGAATAAAACAGTTATTCCACCCAATCTCATTGTATATGGCTTACAGCCAAATCAGCACTATATGCCTCATCGGCTAACAGCTCATGTAAGACTCAATTTTGTGGAATAATTGTTAAATATATATAGTGTCTTGCAAAAGTATTCATCCCCCTTGGTTTTTGTCCTGTTTTGTTGCATTACAAGACGGAATTAAAATAGACTTTTTGGAGGGTTAGCTCTAAAGAAATTTGATTTACACAACCTGTCTACCACTTTAAAGGTGCAAATTGTTGTTTTATTGTGACACAAACAATAATTAAGATGAAAAAACAGAAATCTGGAGTGTGCATAGGTATTCACCCTCTTTGGTATGAAACCCCTAAATAAGCGCTAGTCTAACCAATTCACTTCATAAGTCACATCATTAGTTGATTAAGATCCACCTGTGTGCAATCAAAGTGTCACATGATCCGCCACATGATGTCTGTATAAATCAACCTGTTCTGGAAGGACCCTGACTCTGCAACACTACTAAGCAAGCAACATGAAAACCAAGGAGCCTCCAAACAGGTCAGAGATAAAGTTGTAGAGAAGTATAGATCAGGGTTGGGTTATAAAAAATATCCCAAACTTTGACTATCCCAGGGAGCTCCATTAAATCCATTATAGCAAAATGGAAAGAATATGGCACCACTGCAAACTTGACAAGAGAAGGCCGCCCACCAAAACTCACAGACCTGGCAAGGAGGGCATTAATCAGAGATGCAACAAAGACACCAAAGATAACACTGAAGGATCTGCAAAGCTCCACAGCAGAGATGGGAGTACCTGTCCATTGGACCACTTTAAGCTGTACACTCCACAGAGTGGGGCTTTACTGAAGAGTGGCCAGAAAAAAAGCCATTGCCTAAGAAAACACAATTGGAGTTTGCCCAGCAGCATGTGGCAGACTCCCCAAACACATGGAAGATGATCCTTTGGTCAAATGAGACTAAAATTGATCTTTTTGGCCATCATGGGAAATGCCATGTGTGGCACAAACCCAACACCCTGAGAACACCATTCCTACAGTGAAGCATGGTGGTGGCAGCATCATGCTGTGGGGATGTTTTTCATCTGCAGGGACAGGAACGCTGGTCAGGACTGAAAGAAATATGGATGGCACTAAATACAGGGCAATTCTGGAGGAAAACCTGTTTGAGTCAGCCAAAGGTTTGAGACTGGGATGAAAGTTCACATTGCAGCAGGACAATGACTCTAAACATACTGCTAAAGCTACACTGGAGTGGTTTAAAGGGAAACATTTAAATGTCTTGGAATGGCCTAATCAAAGCCCAGACCTCAATCCAAATGAGAATCTGTGGCATAACTTGAAGATTGCTGTACACCAACGCAATCCATCTAACTTGAAAGAGTTGTAGCAGTTTTGCCTTGAGGAATGGGCAAAAATACCAGTGTCTAGATGTGCTAGGCTAATAGAGACATACCCCAAGAGACTTGCAGCTGTAATTGCAGCAGAAGGTGACTCTACAAAGTATGGAACTTGGGGGGGTGAAAACAATGCACACTCCAGATTTCTGTTTTTTTTTCATCTTAATTATTGTTTGTGTCAAAATAAAACAACAATTTTCACCTTTCAAACTGTAGGCATGTTGTGTAAATCAAATGGTGCTAACCCTCCAAAAATCCATTTTAATTCAAGCTTGTAATGCGCCTGACAGTAAACCTGCTGAAAGGGAACAAACTACAAGCATGGACACTCTGAACTACAGTTCCCATGAAACACAACACCCTCTGTTTCCAGCCTATTGAAACTCAGCTGTCTCTCATTTCCTTAATCACCTGTCCCTCTATTTAAGGTCCCCAAACAAATGCACCAGTGTGAATTATCATTCTGCCTGCTCAGTTCATAACAAGCCTTGTTTCTTGCTGATGGCTTCACGTGTTTCTGACCCTTTTACTATTTCTCTCATGTTTTCACTCTTTGCCTTCTCTTCTCTACGTTGTTCACTGATCACCCGACCCTTGCTTGTTTACCGACTCTGATTCTAGTCTCTCGTCTTGGCTTTGTTGTCAGTCTGTACCCCACTTTCCTCTGTGCATATATCTGTAAGTGTCTGCATTCTAACAGGATACTTTGCCTCACATGGATGTAGCGGAGGATGTTAAACAGACTGCCCTGAACGCACGGGGCATTTGCTTAGAGAACATCAACAGATGCTCGCTGACCTCAACACTCAGATGACAACTTGCAACTGTGATGTTGCAGGCCCTCCTAGCATGCCCTGAGTCTCCTCCTAGCCCAGCGCTGCAACTCCCCATGCCAGAGAAGTTTGCCGGAGACACCATCGCATGTAAAGGTTTTTACTTCAATGTTCTATGTATTTCACCACCATGCCTAATCTATCTGATGAGCACAAAATCGCTAAGTTCCTGTCCTTTCTCACTGGCAAAGCACTCTGCTGGGCGACTGCTGTTTGGGACAAAGGTGCTGAGCAGACGATGTCATATGAGCAGTTTCTCTCCCTATTCAAGAGAGTTTTTGACCATGAACCGGAGGGGATTGAGGTTGGGGAGAGTCTACTCGCCAGCTCTCAAGGTTCTCGAAGTGTTGCTGAGTATACCCTGGACTTCAGGACATTAGTAGCTGCCAGTGGATGGAACAATCCAGCCCTGAAAGCAGTTTTTCGCTAAAGTCTGTGCCCTGAGATCATTAGTGAGCTGGTCTGTAGAGATGAGAACCTCACTCTGGACTCCCTCATTGACTTAGCTATTCATCTGAGCCAATTGTTAAAACACTGACCCTCTATCCATGAAAGTCCCAGGTCTGTTCTGTCTTCTGAGGACAGCTCACCCATGGAGGTGTCATGCACCAGGTTAACCCATGCTGAGTGTGCTAAACAACATAAGGAGGGTTTGTGTTTCTACTGCAGGAGCTCCGAGCATAACATCTGGCAATGTCTTATCTGTCCAGCCCGTGTAGCTCCAGTAGAAACACCAGCAAGATCTGAGTCTGGTGAGAAAATTCAACTCAAAATCCTTTAAGATTCCAGTCTTACTAAAGGTGGCATCCTCCACATACGTCCTTTCTGCTTTTGTTGATTCAGGGGCAGTGCCATCAGCAGTACCATCGTTCAGAGGCTCAACCTGCCTACCACCCCTCTGCACGGTGCACTCAGCATTAGGACCCATAGGCGATGGTCTCATCACCACATGCACCAACCTAGTTCAAATTCAAATAGGAGCATTGCACAAAGAATTCATTTCCCTGTATGTGACCACAACAGTTGATCATGACATTATCCTTGGATATCCCTGGCTACAGCTGCACGACCCTCTGATCTCATGGCAAAGTAAGGAAATTATTCAGTGGTCACCCACGTGCTTCCAGAGCTGTCTCTCTTGTCCTCAGGTCAAAGTATCTTCCATCTCAGTGGAAAGTCCTCAACCAGACTCCATGGACAACGTTCTTGACTGTTGTTGGGACCTTTCAGAGGTCTTCAGTCAGGGGAAGGCCTGCGGGCTACCACCACACCAGCCTTATGACTGCACAATGTCACCACCACATGATCGTATTTATCCTCTATCCCAAAAGGAACACATTGCCATGGAGGAGTATACTCAGGAGGCCCTCAAGCAAGGATATATCTGCCCTTCCAAGTCTCCCACATCTGCTGGTTTCTTTTTTGTGGAGAAACGAGGAGGTGGACTAAGACCCTGCATTGATTACAGACGTTTAAACCAGGTCACCGTAAAATACCCTTATCCTCTTCCCCTTGTCCCAGCAGCTCTGGAGCAACTCAGATCTGTTTGGATCTTTTCTAAGCTTGACCTACACAGTGCCTTACAAACCACTTTTCCTGCAATCTGAGCTGTAGTAGATAAAAAAACCTGTTGTCTTTTTTTATATATTTACATGAAAATATGTTTCAAATCAATAGGAGTATTGTTTGAATTCAAAATAAAGTTACATTCTACATTCAAGGGTATGGTTATAATTTATCATCAACAAAAATGACAAACTAAATTCACATTAAACTTAAGTTCTATTAATTATCAAAATGTTCATATATTAAATAAAATTTCTTAGAGTGACTGACCTTTTCTCCCTATGTCCTCAGTAGTTGCATTATGATTTCTTCAAGAAGTCTTTTGAAATATTTAAGTTTTCAAAACTGTCAGCATTAATTCAGATTTACTGACTATCATATACATGTTCAATGTATTAAATCAAATGAATGCTAAGTTTATGGGATAATGTCTATGTACACTTTATACAATTATTTATAGTTCACAGTCACTTCTCATTTTCATTTGATCATTTTGACTTCTTCAGCTTTTTGGCCAGAGACAAAAGCTTGTCAGGCCTCTCTTTTGTAAGAACTGTAATGATTGGCTATCATGCTCTCGCCATCGATGTTTTGGCCAATTACATTGTAGATAACACGTATTCGACCACGAGACTTAGCGAGACTAAAGATAGCAAAAATGTACACATGTAACATCGTCGTAGGAATGAATTATGCTTGAGTATCACGAAGGAAAATACCCCAACCCCCCACAATAAATGGAAAAAAAAAACTCAACGGATTTGGCATAATATAAAAAGGTCGATTTTTACTCAGAAAAAGAGGAAATCCGCCGAAAAGCGGAAAACTCTCATCCCTGCTCTCGCTATCACCGCTGTCACACCCGAAGCATTACTAATTCTATTGTTTGAATGGCAACAGGTAGATACACAGGTTAATTAGCTACCTGCTGCCATCTATTGGAAGAGTATTTAATTGTTCTGCCGGTCACTATACGTCGCTGGCATAGACTAATGAAGACAAATTATTTGCAGTAAATAAATAATTTTCAGAACAATTAAGTGAAATTGGATAATGTCCCACGGTACACCTGATGATCTCTCACGGCACACTAATGTGCTGCGGCACAGTGGTTGGGAAACACTGGGTTATAGGGTACTACTCACCCCTTCATAATCCTCACAGATCACAAAAACCTAGAATATCTCAGGAAAGCCAAAAGGTTAAATCCACATCAGGCCAGGTGGGCACAATTTTTCACCAGATTCGACTTCACAATTTCATTCCATCCAGGTTCCAAGAATACCAAAGCAGATGCCCTATCCCAGGCTTTCAGTCCATCCCACCAAGATTCAGTTTCTCATCCTATCCTCCCACCACAGTGTTTCATACAATCCATCAACTGGGAGCTGGACAAGGAAATAAGGAAGTCACAGCCTCAAACCAGCCCTATTCATCTCCCACCTGGTCTTCTTTACGTACCCAAGCATCTTTGCAGCAGACTCATCACCTGGGTGCACACATCTCCTGCCACAGGGCATCCTGGCAGTCAACACACTCGCCAAATGTTAAAGAACAAGTACTGGTGGGAGAACATGCTCACAGAAATCAACCAGTTCATCACTTCATGTTCTGAGTATGCCCAAGCGAAGGTTCCTAGAACCCCCCCTCCCCACCCCCGCCGCTGGCAAATTGTGCCCTCTCCCGGTTCCTCAAAGACCCTGGTCACACTTAGCCATTGACTTTATCACGGATCTCCCTCCCTCACAAGGTGGACTATAACAGTGACTATCGACTGATTTTTGAAGGCACTTAAACTCACCCTGTTGCCAGGCATCCCCACAGCTTCTCAAACTGCAGAGCTTTTGTTTCAACAAATCTTCAGGTACTATGGCATCCCTGAGGATATAGTCAGTGACCTGGGCTCCCAATTCATTTCCTGTTTTTGGATAAGTTTCATGGAGAGGTTGGGAGTATCTGTAAGTCTCACATCAAGCTATCACCCCCAGTCTAATGGCCAAGTAGAGAGAGCAAATCAGGAAATTGGTTGTTTCCTGAGGATCTATTGCATGCATAACCAGGGGGACTGGGCACACTTCCTTCCTTGGATTGAGTATGAACAGAACTCACTCAAACACTCAGCTACCCAGTTAACACCGTTTCAATGCATACTCGGTTACCAACCACCCTTGTTTCCCTGGGACAACACACCCAGGCAGGTACAAGCTGTCGATGACTGGTTCACATGTAGTCAAACTATCTGGGAGGAGATCCATCAGCGCTTAGAATCAGTCAGCACCAAGTATAAAGAATATGTGGATGAACTCCGAATTATTCCCCTGGCGACAGAGTATGGGTGGCCACAAAGAACCTGAGAAAAAACAATACCTGTAGAAAACTTCAACCATGCTATATCAGGCCATTCAAGGTTTCGCACCACATTAATGAGGTATCGTACCGTCTTGAACTTCCCCCTCACAGCCGAATATCTCCTATCTTCCATGTATCACACTTGAAGCCTGCTATCCAGGGTCCCCTTGCCAGCAACACACCAGTCCAGGAGCACTCTACACTCAATCTAGAGGGAGAGCCCATCTACCAGGTAAATAAAATCCTCGACTCAAGACGAAGAAGAGGCCAAGTCGAGTACCTGGTAGATTGGGAGGGATATGGACCCAGGGAACAAAGTTGAGTTATGGCCAAAGACATTCTCGACCCACTTAAACAAAAATTTCATGCCCAATATCCTGACAAACCAGCACCCAGGGGTGGGAGAAGAAGAAACCTTTTTTTTGTCACATGCACACTTCAAGTACAGTGAAATTTATCCTCTGCATTTAACCCATCTGAAGCAGTGAACACACATGCACACACACCCAGAGCAGTGGGCAGCCACACCAGAGCACCCAGGGAGCAGTCAGGGGTTAGGTACCTTGCTCAAGGGCACCTCAGCCCAAGGTTGCCCCACGTCAACCTAACTACATGTCTTTGGACTGTGGGGAAAACTGGAGCACCCGGAGGAAACCCACGCAGACACGGGGAGAACATGCAAACTCCGCACAGAAAGGCCCTCGCTGGCCGCTGGGTTCGAACCCAGAACCTTCTTGCTGTGAAGCGACCATGCTAACCACTACACCACCGTGCTGCCCATTATTATTCTCATCTCATCTCATTATCTCTAGCCACTTTATCCTTCTACAGGGTCGCAGGCAAGCTGGAGCCTATCCCAGCTGACTACGGGTGAAAGGCGGGGTACACCCTGGACAAGTCGCCAGGTCATCACAGGGCTGACACATAGACACAGACAACCATTCACACTCACATTCATATTCACACCTACGCTCAATTTAGAGTCACCAGTTAACCTAACCTGCATGTCTTTGGACTGTGGGGGAAACCGGAGCACCCGGAGGAAACCCACGCGGACACGGGGAGAACATGCAAACTCCACACAGAAGGGCCCTCGCCGGCCCCGGGGCTCGAACCCAGGACCTTCTTGCTGTGAGGCGACAGCGCTAACCACTACACCACCGTGCCGCCCCCATTATTATTATTATTTTTTATTATTTATTTTTTTTAGAAGAAGAAGAAACCTTTATTTGTCACATGCACACTTCAAGCACAGTGAAATTAATCCTCTGCATTTAGGAGTCATCCAAGAAAGAATGTAGCTCCCAGAGGTAGCTCCTTGAGGGGGCTCTGTCAGTAAACCTGCTGAAAGGGAATGAACTACAAACATGGACACTCTGAACTACAGTTCCCATGAAACACAGCACCCTCTGTCTCCAGCCAATTGAAACTCAGCTGTCTCTCATTTCCTTGATCACTTGTCCCTCTATTTAATAATAATAATAATAGGTTCAATTTATATAGCGCCTTTCTAAAACCCAAGGACGCTTTACACTTATAGACAGGAAAAAAAAAAGCCACCAAATAGGGGTCACGATGTAATTCCAGTGGTGTAGCAGCCACAGTCCCACCAAAAGGTGCACAAAAACAAGTCCCACACCACCAGCACAGCCACCGCGATGCCACCAGCAACATCACTCGAACACCACGCTATGGATCCACAAAGCAAGCACAGAAGCACCGCCATGCAGAGCGCTGGTATGTCCCAAACCGCCTGCACAGCCGCCGCGATGCCACCAAGCAACATCGCCCGGAACATCACGTCAAGCATTAAAGCACAGAGCACTGGACAACCACGATGTCAAAATAAGCAATGAGCTCACTGCAGTCCACAGCTGGGAGCATAGGCATCACCCACAGCGAACCAAGGCCTGGAGGGGACCGACGCCCAAAACTGGGTCCGGAGCTACACCACAAACGGCAGACAAAACACTCAAATAAACATCAAACTACACAAACACACAGAAAAAAGAAAAAAAGTAAAAATAAAAAAGGAGAGAAAATAAAATAAAATAAAATAAAAACTAAAATAAAAAAGCTCTGGTGAGAAGCGGCAGCCAGAATGCGCACGACGTACTCTCAACTGGAAACAGAAATGAAAATAAGCTCCCCAAACAAACACACCAGTGTGAAGTATTGTTCTGCCTGCTCAGTTCATAACAAGCCTTGTTTCTTTCTGACTGCTTCTTGTATTTCTGACTCTTTTGCTATTTCTCTCACATATTCACTCTTTTCCTTCTCTTCCCTACATTGTTTACCGATTGCCTGACCCTTGCTTGTTTACCGACTCTGATTCTAGTTTCTTTTCTTGGCTTCGTTGTCAGTCTGTACCCTGCTCTCCTCTGTACATACATCTGTAAGCGCCTGCATTCTAACAGTGACAAAACAGGACAAACACAAAGGGGGATGAACACTTTTGCAAGACATGTACATTATGTATAGCATTCTAAGAGTATTAACTTTTTTTCTGCCCGTAAAATAAATGAAAAGCTCTTTCATGGCATCGTGGTTAGCCAGTTGTTAAATTGCTGATCATTCAGGTCAACATGGGCTGAATGGTTATATTACAAAACTTAATGTGGATATTTTAATTAACTCCTTCAATCAAATAAATTGAATCTGTCCCAGATGACAATTTATTTTCTGAAAATTTCCTCGCTGATATCTCAGGAGATTTAATGGGGATTTTCACTTGTGATTAATGTAATCACATATGTTCTTAAACTTCCACACTTGCCATCATCCAGTCTCCTCTTCAGGAAGGAAATGCTTTACAACTGAGCTACCTGGGAAATACAAATATATTTCAACATAACAGTTTCTCAAAGGGGGCGGCACGGTGGTGTAGTGGTTAGGGCTGTCGCCTCACAGCAAGAAGGTCCGGGTTTGAGCCCCGTGGCCGGCGAGGGCCTTTCTGTGCAGAGTTTGCATGTTCTCCCCGTGTCCGCGTGGGTTTCCTCCGGGTGCTCCGGTTTCCCCCACAGTCCAAAGACATGCAGGTTAGGTTAACTGGTGACTCTAAATTGACCGTAGGTGTGAATGTGAGTGTGAATGGTTGTCTGTGTCTATGGTGGGGTTTACATTAGACCGTATCAGCGGATCATCAGATTAACGTTTTTAAAACGATTAGTGTGCACACAGCAACACCAATACACGATTCGCGTGCACATAGCAACACCAATGCACGGATACGCTCGGCTCCGCAGGCATCCTGCGCTCCAAATCACTCCGCCCTGAACAGCGAGTGCCCTCTGGAGGGTGCGCACTCCGGCCCTGCGCAGCTCACAGAGCGCGCGAGTATAGCGCACGAGCAGTGATTTGGGACTGAGCCGCTGTGTGTGTGATCTCAGTGCATATCGGGCATGCGCGTCACTTACCACTTGCAAGTGGAAGGATGGCAAGCCTAAAGACAATCATAACTACACAATGGGCAGTATTTGCATCAGTATTTGCAGTATTTTCATACTTTTATACTCTTTAATGAAAGGTGATACAAGGCGGAAGTCCGCGCCGTTTTTCAGCAGTCGCGTCACATGACCAACGCCAGCGAATCAGGAAGGTGGATGTCACAGTGACGTTGTCCAATGACGACGCCAGCTAGAGCTCAGCACAGCGTATCCGCGTATTCTCAATGTTTACACAGCACTGGACCACACACGATCTGGATTGAATGCATGGACCCTGGTGGATTCCCGTTTCCCGGCGTTTCCAGGCGGTTTAATGTAAACGGACAGTGCATCCGCAAAGAAAACGAGACAGATACGGTCTAATGTAAACTTGGCCTATGTGTCAGCCCTGTGATGACCTGGCGACTTGTCCAGGGTGTACCCCGCCTTTCACCCGTAGTCAGCTGGGATAGGCTCCAGCTTGCCTGCGACCCTGTAGAACAGGATAAAACAGCTAGAGATAATGAGATGAGATGAGTTTCTCAAAGGCAAACTGTCCATCTCTCCAAATATACATTAGTTTGCTTGTAATATATTTGAGTGAACCTGACACATCATTAACTCAACATCTTAAGACCTCAAGAAACAAATCTCAGAAATGTGAGATTGTCTTTTTTTTTGTCTCAGGAGAAAAACACCGAGAGAAAGAGGAGGCTTCAACAGATGTCTCACTTTTCCACTTGCAGTCCATGAGAAATGATAGAGATAACAGACAAAGAGATCTATTTTTAGATGGTTTTTGTTTTGTTCCTTTGAGCTATTATCATAAATAGCAGATTTGGTATGTTATTCTGTGACAAAGAATGTGACTCTGGTCTTCCATTGTGTGGTTTCTTTGATGAGATAAAGCCATGGTTTATTAGTTTCTTCAAGTTCCCTAGTCTATGTTTCCTTTAAATTCTGACCTTGCTACCTGACTGATGATGGATTTGTATTATTTGTCTGCTGATTTGATGATTCTGTCTGCTGCTAACACTAATCCCTCATGAACATGCCTTAATAAATCCAGCACATTCCTCCAAACCCCTTTCCATCCTCTTTTATATTTGTCTATGCAGGTTCTTTATCTTTCAGGATGCCATGCCCTTGAGCCCAGCCTCAGTTCTACCGTCATGAACAGAACCAGGGTGTGAACGCAGCTGTGAGTTTGAACAGATGGCAAACAGCAACAGCCTGAGAAAGTCTGCTAAGCAGATGATTGATGACTGGTACATGCTGTCTTGCAGCAATGAGAGTTGTTGCCCTAAGTCTTGAGTTGTTCTCTGTTGAGCAGTACAGTCCTCTCCACCAAGTCTTCTAGACCTTATCCCCAGATTAGGCACACACATCTTTTCCTCTCCTCTATTCATCTGTTTATTCCATTTTTCCCCCTTTTCATGTGTTCGAGGCAGCAGTCTCCTCAGATAAGGCATGATGAATGCAGATTGTTTGCAGCCAGACAGTTCTCATTAGTTTAGCTGGGGGTTAGAACTCAGCATGATAGGCCATGTTCAGTCCCCTTCCTCCTAATGTCAAAGGTTCACAGGAGGAGCAGAATGATAACTACACTGAGAGCTATCAGAGTGAAGGGGGTAGAGGGAAATTTAATAAACCTGCACAATTCCATTTCTTGAATGGGTTCACATTAATACTTGAGTGAGTGAATATGGAGGAGGAGTTGATGACTCAGGCATATGATAGGGGATAGCTGATGTCTCTGTTGCTCATTTATTAGTAAAGCATGTTGATTCAAGGAGTGTTTTCCATTTTGTGCTACATGAAGGTTACAGCAGTCTGCATGAACAGATAAAGGCAGTTGTCTACACTGGGTGAAATGAATGTATGCACTTTGTGTGTGGGGGGGGAAGCTGTTTCAAACTGCAATTTTTTCAGATAGATCTCATCTCATCTCATTATCTCTAGCCGTTTTATCCTGTTCTACAGGGTCGCAGGCAAGCTGGAGCCTATCCCAGCTGACTACGGGCGAAAGGCGAGGTACACCCTGGACAAGTCGCCAGGTCATCACAGGGCTGACACATAGACACAGACAACCATTCACACTCACATTCACACCTACGGTCAATTTAGGCCCTGTCCACATGGCAACGGATTCAGGTGACTCCGATACAATTGCTTATCGTTTAGGCTTGGCGTCCACACGGCACCGGCGTTTTGGGTGCCCAAAACGCAATCTTTTTGAGAACGGGTTCCAGAGTGGAAAGATCTGGCAACGTTGCCGTTGTGAAGTCGTCTGGACGAGTAGAACGGATTTGTTTATGATGACGTCACAATCACATGACTGTGAGTGCTTCACGCCGGGTAGAAGTGTAACAAATATCACCAGGAAAAAGCCTTACAGAGCACTAGTGAGAGTGAAACACGAGCTTGGATATTATTATTATTATTATTATTATTATTATTATGTTCAGTGTTAGTTCACAGTAGTAATGCAAGAAGCAGAATAGTGACAGTAATAGTGAAGCAAAAACATGCAATTGTACAAACACTGCAGCTCTACAGCAAAATATTCATTTATGAAATGGTCTGATTCTTAACACCAGTAGTGCCAATGATCTTCTCATTGCGATGCGATGCGAGTTGTCAACAAATCCTATAACTTGGTTCATGAAACGCGCTTAGAAAATATTTTCACTGTGAATATTTATTGTGTAATGGTGCAATCCCGCCAGCAAAAATAGGGAAAAAAAGGAGCGATCTCACCTCTTCAGATGTTGATTTAAGTCCGACAATACATTCCTCAAAAAGGGCGTAGAGGAGCAAATTAATCCAATTTATTCCGGACCATTAAAGACGCCGCCTTCCGCGTAGAATCATACGTCATCCTCGCCGCCATATTGGATAGGTCAAAGCGGAGAATAAAGATTCACGTGCTGCCTTTAACTGTACCAACAGGTTTACCATCCAAACGAGATCACATGGGATTACCTTTCACAGGTGAGAAACAAATTAATCCATCAACGTGTAGTATTCAATTTATTCCGGACCATTAAAGACGCCGCCTTCCGTGTAGAATCATACGCCATCCTCGCCGCCATATTGGAGAGGTCAAAGCGGAGAATAAAGATTAGCTGCGTTTAACTGTACCAACAGGTTTGCCGTCCAAACGAGATCACATGGGATTACCTTTCACAGGTGAGACTGGAAAAATACTTTTCATTGTATTTGGTCATTATAATGTAATTTTACAAACAGATTTTCCTGACTTTGTGGCTAATATGAAGTCTCGCGCATTATGCGCATGCGTCCTTACTTCTTCTATTGTTCTGGTGTCTCCGAAGGGACCGTCTTACAGCGCCCCTAGAGGTGTGGCATGTGTATTGCATCGTTTTCAGCAAGCGTTGCGTTGCCATATGGACCTGATATTTTACTGATTGTTGCCCATTTGGACGCGATATATTTTTAAATAACATCTCGTTGCCGTTGTCGTGTGGATGTAGCCTTAGAGTCACCAGTTAGCCTAACCTGCATGTCTTTGGACTGTGGGGGAAACCGGAGCACCCGGAGGAAACCCACGTGTACAACATCCAAACTCCGCACAGAAAGGCCCTCACCGGCCACAGGGCTCGAACCCGGACCTTCTTGCTGTGAGGCGACAGCACTAACCACTACACCACCGTGCCACCCTTTCAGATAGATGTAACTTATTAATGGTAGCTGTGTACAAAAGAAAGAGCATTTTGAAATCCTGGACAGTCCTTAGAAGGAATATGACAGATTTTTGCACTGGAATAATGTTTCAGTTTTAATGTTTAAATGTACTACATGTAAGAATTTTAGTTTAAAACATTCAAAAAAATAACAAAAGTTGTCAACAGAATGTGGAAAAACAACAGTTTTCACATTATATAAGAGACATCAATGTATTGGGGTGGCATGGTGGTGTAGTGGTTAGCACTGCCGCCTCATAGCAAGAAGGTCCTGGGTTCGAGCCTAGCGGCCGGCGAGGGCCTTTCTGTGTGGAGTTTGCATGTTCTCCTCGTGTCTGCGTGGGTTTCCTCCGGGTGCTCCGGTTTCCCCCACAGTCCAAAGACATGCAGGTTAGGTTAATTAGTGGCTCTAAATTGACTGTGAGTGTGAGTGTGAATGGTTGTTTGTCTCTGTGACGACTCTGAGCGCTGCTGCTGCCTCTCTTTCTGTGAGTGCTCATAGGCGTGGCTTTGGCACTTGTTAAGGCCGCACTTGATTTGCTCCCTTTAAAAGGCCGGACTTGGAGATGCCGTCCACTGTTTGCTTTGGTTTTTGTTATGGCTTTGTTTTGTATTTGATTTCTTTTCATGCATTTAGCTTCACTACACTAACACTGCATGTCTGCAATGTTTAACATTACTGATTTATTGACTAACATGTTTTGTACTTACATGTTGTATCTAGTTTTTATTTTCTTAAGTAAATTCTTTCATTATTTGGTAATCTCGTGTCCCGTGCCCTCCTTGGTTTTGTTACAATTCTGAGCCAGGTCGTAACAGAATGGGGGCTCGTCTATTTGCGATTAGTAATTGTTAGTAATAATTTGTTTGATTGCTCTTAAATAAGTAATATTCGTTGGAGGACGTTGGTCTTTCTGCAGCATTTCATGATCCACTGTTGGAGCATTTAGGTAAGTTGTGCGTAAATTAAGGGTGATTTTCCCTGAATAGGCAAAGCGCTGTGTTTCTTTTGAGACACGATGGGGTTGTTTTTTTTTTTTTTGTAGTGTTGTGGTGAACGCAAGTAGTAGTGGGCGGCACGGTGGTGTAGTGGTTAGCACGGTCGCCTCGCAGCAAGAAGGTTCCGGGTTCTAACCCAGCGGCCGGCAAGGGCCTTTCTGTGTGGAGTTTGTATGTTCTCCCTGTGTCTGTGTGGGTTTCCTCTGGGTGCTCCGGTTTCCCCCACAGTCCAAAGACATGCAGTTAGGTTGAAGTGGGGTGGCCTTGGGCTGAGGTGCCCTTGAGCAAGGTACCGAACCCCTGACTGCTCCCCGGGCGCTCTGGGATGCCCACTGCACTGTGTGTGTGTGCGTGTGTTCACTGCTTCAGATGGGTTAAATGTAGAGGATGAATTTCACTGTGCTTGAAGTGTGCATGTGACAAATAAAGGTTTCTTCTTTTTCTTCTTAGTAGCTCTGCTCAGGAGCACCTCCGCTGAGTGTAGGTTGCTGCTGATTGCCAGTCACGGCCTGCGCGCCGTTGGAATCAATGCATAAATACCCCTCGCTGGTAAATGCGTGAAGACCAGGGTTGAGTGTAATTAGGGCCTTGCTTGTTTAGTTAGCTGGGGGAATCTTTTTTTTTGTGCACACTTCTTTATTTGTTGCTCTAAATATGGATGTTGAAAAATTTTCTCAGTCTCCTTTTCAGGAATTTTTGGATAGCTGCAAGAAAGAAACGTTGTTACAACTTGCGGGACATTTTAAGATTCCAATTTCCGATGTGGGCGGCACGGTGGTGTAGTGGTTAGCGCTGTCGCCTCACAGCAAGAAGGTCCGGGTTCGAGCCCCGTGGCCGGCGAGGGCCTTTCTGTGCGGAGTTTGCATGTTCTCCCCGTGTCCGCGTGGGTTTCCTCCGGGTGCTCCGGTTTCCCCCACAGTCCAAAGACATGCAGGTTAGGTTAACTGGTGACTCTAAATTGAGCGTAGGTGTGAATGTGAGTGTGAATGGTTGTCTGTGTCTATGTGTCAGCCCTGTGATGACCTGGCGACTTGTCCAGGGTGTACCCTGCCTTTCGCCTGTAGTCAGCTGGGATAGGCTCCAGCTTGCCTGCGACCCTGTAGAACACGATAAAGCAGCTAGAGATAATGAGATGAGATGAATTTCTGATGCAGACCGAAAACAAAGTCAATTAAATGCATTAATAAAGGCCTTCATTGACAAAGGAATTCTTGTAGAGGAGCCTAGGGTTTCTGCAACCACAGTTCCTGCAGCCTCTGCTCCTGCTGCATTGCTGCAGCAGCTTGTTAGTTCAACACCTGTCTCTGATGCGCCGCCGTTTCAAACTGTTAGCTCGGCACCTGTCGCTGATGCGCCGAGGGCTGGTGCTGAACTAACTAGTAGTGGTATGACATTTCAGGAAAAGAGAATTCCTTCAGTTACAAATTGAACAAGAAAAAATAAAGCACATTTCAGAAAATAATCAAATTGAATTAGAAAAAGCCAAACTAGATCTGGAATTTCTTCGATTAAATCTTCTGAAAGATGGCAAGATAACCTCTGAAGGTGTCATGGATGTCAGGCCAAATTTAAGATTGGTGCTGAAATTTAATGAGAAGGATCCAGACACTTTCTTTTCTTTGTTTGAACGTGTTGCAGATGCACGGAAATGGTCGGATGTTGACAAGTGTTTGTTTTTGCAGTGTACATTAACAGGTAAAGCCCAGGAGGCATATTCGTCGTTGTCTTCCGACGACTCGAAGAGTTATGCGAAAGTGAAAACTGTTGTTTTGCGTGCATACAAACTTGTTCCAGAGGCATATCGCCAGAGATTCCGTGCAGGGGTTAAACAAGCGGATCAAATGCATTTAGTTCGCTAGAGATTTGCGAAAGCATTTTAGTTGCTGGTATTCTTCAAGTGATGTTAAGTCACTTGATGATTTGACTAATTTTAATACTTGTAGAACAATTTAGATCCTCTGTTCCAGAGCACGTTGCTACTTTCATCTCTGAGCATAAGGTTAAAATGCCGGAGGAAGCTGCTGCGCTGGCTGACAAATTCGCTTTGATTTATAAAAAGAGTTTTCATAACTTTAATAGTCTGCAGAATGTTGGGCAGGGAGCTTACAGAGTTTTGCCCAAGTCTCCTATGCCACTGCGAAAACGCGATGCTGACTTGATTTGCAATTACTGTCATGAAGCTGGACATTGGAAAGCTGATTGTCCTGTGCTTAAAAATAAAACAAGACAGTCTAACCATCAAGCACAGGCAAGACCAACTGTTCTAGCATCATCTTTGATAATTAGGCCTGAAGTAAAGACCGTTGACATGCCCTGTAAAAGTGATTTGGCTGCAGATTGTTTAATGTCCTATCTGCCTTTTATTACAGATGGCTGTGTGTCTTTGCCGGGTCATGATGTTCCAGTGGACATTTTGCGTGATACGGGCGCAGTGGATTCTTTTGTTTTGCAATCTGTGTTGCCGTTTTCTGAACAATCTTACACTGGTGACAATGTTCTTATTTGTGGCATTGGGATGAGCACTGTATCTGTTCCTTTGCATAAACTTAACATCCAGTTGGATTTTGTACAGGGAGAAGTGGTTTTGGGCGTTCGTCCAGCTCTGCCTGTGGATGGAGTTCATGTGATCTTGGGCAATGTGATTGGGGGCAAAAGGGTTTGGGCTGACACTCTTTCACCTGTCGTTTTTGTTCCCCAGAGCAACTGTGCCATTGAAGATGACTCTTCAAATGCAGTTTGTGTGGTTACACGTTCTATGTCTCGTTCAGGTCAGTGCGCAGCGAATGCTGATCAGAAGGAGAGTTCGAAGTCTGTGCTGTGTGTGCCTGATCTGTCATCTTTGCCTTTTCCTTTGTCAGCTAAGGAGTTGGGTCATGATCAGTCTAAGGAGCTGATGCTGGCTGACTTGTTTTCTAATGCGCTTTCTTTTATAGATGCACAGAGAGCGGCCCATGGATATTTCACTTGTTTCATAAATGGGTGCTGCAGTGGGATAAGTTTGTGGGAGAAGCTATAATCCAGGTGGTGGTCCCAACTAAACATTGGAATTTAATTTTGCAGGTGGCTCACGATCAGTGTGGTCATGGTAGTGTCAGGAAGACCTATGATCGTATCCTCAGACATTTCTTTTGGCCTCGTGTTAAAAGGGATGTGTCCGCATACATCAAGACCTGTCACACATGTCAAGTTACAAGTAAGCCTAACCAAAAGCTTAAGCCGGTCCCATTGCATCCCATCCCTGCTTTTGGAGAACCCTTTGAGCACCTTGTTATCGATTGTGTAGGCCCACTCCCACGATCGAAAAGCGGTTGCAATTATATATTTACCATCATGCTCTTGAATACTCGTTATCCATTTGCATATCCTTTGTGCACTATCTCGACGAAATCTGTACTTAAAGCCCTGTCTCAGTTTGTGTCCATTTTTGGAATTCCCAGATTTGTGCAAAATGATAAAGGTTCGAATTTTACCTCTTGTATTTTTACTGAGGTTTTGAAGCAATTGCATATTGAACATCTGACTTTGACAGCTTATCACGCTCCGTCTCAAGGCTCTCTTGAGCGTTTTCATCAAACCATGAAGTCGCTCTTGAGTGCTTACAGCGTTCAATTAGACGTGGACTGGGAAGAAGCTCTTCCGTGGCTTATGCTCGCGGCTCGTGAGGTAGTCCAAGAAAGTACGAGCTTTAGCCCAAATGACTTAGTATTCGGACATAAAGTTCGGGGAATTTTGTCTGTTTTGAGTGAGGTTGGGAATAAAACTGAACCGCCTAAAAGTATTGAGGCCTATGTGAATAGCTTCAAGGATCGATTGTCTTGAGTGTGCGAAATTGCACGGAAAATCTGCAGTACGTGCAGTGAAAAATGAAGCATTTGTATGACCGCACAGTTGAGCTTCGTTCATTTGAAAAGGGTGATCGTGTCCTTGTGCTTCACCCATTAGTTGGTTCGCCTTTTGAGTCAAAGTTTGATGGTCCATACACGGTCTTGCGCAAAGTCTCTGATGAAAATTACTTGGTTTCTACTCCGTCTCGTAGGAAGAAGTCCACTCTGTTCCATGTTAATATGATGAAGCCCTATTATGATTCGGTTTTTGTTAAACCTTTTTTAACCTCAGCTCCAGTGTTTAATTCTGGCCCATGTAACGAAACCAAGAGCGAGCTTGTTTCGCCCAGTGATGGAGTTTTAAGGGGGCGTTTAAAAAATTCGGAATGTTTGGCCCAGCTGGATAATTTGCTTGCATATTTGTCGCCGTTTCAGCGGGCCGAGCTGATTCAGCTCATCAATAAGTATCCCACTCTGTTTGGTGATACTCCGTCTAGAACGACGTGGACTGAGCACGATATTGATGTAGGTGACTTTGCGCTGATTAAACAACGTTTTTATCCTGTGTCTCCAGAAAAACAAAAACTGATGGAGGCTGAAATTCAATACATGCTTGATGATAAAATCGCCGTGCCATCCTTTTCTGAATGAGCCTTTCCATGTATTCTTGTCAACAAACCGGACAAAACTGTTCGTTTTTGTACAGATTTTCGCAGGGTTAACAGTGTCACTAAAAGTGATAGTTTCCCATTACCCAGAATTGAGGATTGCATTGCCGAAGTTGGATCAGCCAAATTTGTAACTAAATTGGACCTTTTAAAAGGTTATTGGCAAGTGCCGCTTGCAGCAAGGCCACGGGATATTTCGTCTTTCATAACACCGTTTGGGCTGTATTCTTATACAGTAATGAGTTTCGGGTTACGTAATGCACCAGCCAGTTTTCAGAGGCTTATGAATCGTGTAATATCTGGTTTAGATGGATGTGCTGTATATCTTGACGATCTGGTTCTTTTTAGTAACACTTGGGTTTCTCATTTGCAGAGGCTCAAGTCAGTGTTCGATCGCTTGACCGAGGCGCAGCTTACCGTGAACCTGGCAAAGTGTGAGTTTGCCGGGGCCACGGTGACGTACCTCAGGAAAGTTGTTGGGAATGGTGACATGCGTCCTATTCATGCAAAAATTGTGGCCATTCAACAGTATCCGCCTCCCGCTACAAAAAAAGATCTGCGCCGATTTTTGGGTTTGGTTGGGTTTTATCGGTGTTTTTGCCGAAACTTCTCAACTGTTGTGGCTCCTTTGACCACTCTTTTAAGGGATGGGGAGAAGTATGTGTGGACATTAAATTGTCAACAAGTGTTTGAAAATGTGAAGTCCATTCTTTGTTCTGCTCCTGTTTTGGCCGCTCCGCGGTTTGATAAATGTTTTTCGTTACAGGTGGATGCCAGTAACGTCGAGGCTGGCGGTGTTCTAATCCAAGCTGATGATCAGGGAGTCTTTTATCCATTTGTTTCTTTTCAAAGAAATTTTGTTCTTATCAGCTGCATTATTCAGTGGTGGAAAAGGAAGCACTAGCTTTAATTTGGGCTTTACAACATTTCGCAGTATACATAAATTTTGGGACGGCACGGTGGTGTAGTGGTTAGCGCTGTCGCCTCACAGCAAGAAGGTCCAGGTTTGAGCCCCGTGGCCGGCGAGGGCCTTTCTGTGCGGAATTTGCATGTTCTCCCCGTGTCCACATGGGTTTCCTCCGGGTGCTCCGGTTTCCCCCACAGTCCAAAGACATGCAGGTTAGGTTAACTGGTGACTCTAAATTGAGCGTAGGTGTGAATGTGAGTGTGAATGGTTGTCTGTGTCTATGTGTCAGCCCAGTGATGACCTGGCGACTTGTCCAGGGTGTACCCCGCCTTTCACCCGTAGTCAGCTGGGATAGGCTCCAGCTTGCCTGTGACCCTGTAGAACAGGATAAAGTGGCTAGAGATAATGAGATGAGATAATCCTTTGATATTTTTGAATTCCTTGAAGTGTCCAAATCAGCGTTTAGTTCGCTGGTCACTGGTTTTACAGTCATACTGCTTAGACATTAGGCATATTAAAGGGTCCGATAATGTTGTGACTGATGCTCTGTCCCATGCTTAACTGTCATGCTCTGTTTGTCCTTTCTCTTTGGCTCTTGTCTTTCTCCATCCTTAATTTGCTCTTAGGTGCTATGGTTGCTGGGTGGTCGGAGAAATGGAGAGTTGCGGAGAGGGAACGCATGCTGTGGATGACCTGGTTTTGCACAGGATGGGCCCGTTTTTGATCTATGTGCCGGATGGGTGCGGATTGTTCTTGCTTTGAAAACTACGATCCCATGAGGCTCTTCGTTTTCTTTTGAGGGGGGGCATGTGACGACTCTGAGCACTGCTGCTGCCACTCTTTCTGTGAGTGCTCATAGGCGTGGCTTTGGCGCTTGTTAAGGCCGCACCTGATTTGCTCCCTTTAAATGGCCGGACTTGGAGAATATGTCCACTGTCGTTGTTGGCGCTGCTTGTGCTGCTTCTCTGTTCGGCTGCTCGTGTATCTGGGCGCACGTCTGCCATTTTGCTTTGTTTTTAGTTATGGCTTTGTTTTGTATTTGATTTCTTTTCATGCATTTAGCTTCACTACACTAACACTGCATGTCTGCAATGTTTAACATTACTGATTTATTGACTAACATGTTTTGTACATGTATATAATTTTCTTAAGTAAATTCTTTCATTATTTGGTAATCTCGTGTCCCGTGTCCTCCTTGGTCTTGTTACGATTCTGAGCCAGATCGTAACAGTGTCAGCCCTGTGATGACTTGACCAGGGTGTACCCCGCCTCTCGCCCATAGTCAGCTGGGATAGGCTCCAGCTTGCCTGCGACCCTGTAGAACAGGATAAGCAGCTACTGATAATGGATGGATGGATCCATGTATTGTTGCAGAGATGCTAAGCTGCTAGCACTGGTCTGTCCATCTTGTAATACCACTTTGTACCACAAGAGGCAACAGTGAGTCACTGACATGTCCAGTTTGCTTTCAGTCCAACATGAGAGCATGAAAAAGTCATACATTACTAGTGCATCTCAAACAATTAGAATACCATGAAAAAGTTCAATATTGTCCATCAGTTATTTAAGAAAGTGAAAATTTTATATAGTCTTTGTCATTACATACAAACTAAAATGTTTCAAGCATTTTTCTATTTTAATTTTGATAATTATAGCCTACAGCACAAAAAATAAAAAGGAAACATATCTCAAAATAGATTATTTTATATCAAAATAGAATATTTTATTTCGAGTTTGAGTAAAATAGTATAAATACTGTGTATCTCTCGGTCTAGTTCAGTACATGCAACCACAATCATGGGGAAGACTGCTGACCTGACAGTTGTCCAGAAGACGATCATTGACACCCTCCACAAGGAGGGTAAGCCACAGAAGGTCATTGCTGAAAAGGCTGGCTGGAAAAGGTGCACAAGCAACAGGGATGGCTGCAGCCTTGAGAGGATTGTCAAGAAAAGTCAATTCAAGAACTTGGGAGAGCTTCACAAAGAGGGGACTGAGGCTGGTGTCAGTGCATCATGAGCCACCACACACAGATGTATTCAGGAAAGGGGCTACAACTGTTGCATTTCTAATATCAAGTCACTCCTGAACCAGAGACAATGTCAGAAGTGTCTTACCTGGGCTAAGGAGAGAAGGAACTGGACTGTTGCTCAATGGTCCAAAGATGAAAGTAAATTTTGAATTTCATCTAAGAGTCTGGAGGAAGACTGGAGAGGCACAGAATCCAAGGTGTTTGAAGTCCAGTGTGAAGTTCCTGCAGTCTGTGATGATTTGGGGGCCATGTCATCTGCTGGTGTTGGTCCACTGTGTTTTATCAAGTCCAAAGTCAATGCAGCGTCTACCAAGAGATTTTAGAGCACTTCATGCTTCCATTTGCTGACAAGCTTTATGGAGATGCCGATTTCCTTTTCCAGCAGGACTTAGCACCTGTCCACAGTGCCAAAGTTACTACCAAAAGGTTTGCTGACCATGATATTACTGTGCTTGATTGGTCAGCCAACTCTCCTGACCTGAACCCCATAGAGGATCTATGGGGTATTTCAAGAGGAAGATGAGAAACACCGGACCCAAAAATACAGACAAGCTGAAGGCTGCTATCAAAGCAACCCGGGCTCCAATAACACTTCAGCAGTGCCACAAGCTGATCACCTACATGCCACACCACATTGATGCAGTAACTCATGGTAAAGGAGCCCAACCAAGTATTGAGTGCATAAATGAACATCTCATCTCATTATCTGTAGCCGCTTTATCCTGTTCTACAGGGTCACAGGCAAGCTGGAGCCTATCCCAGCTGACTACGGGCGAAAGGCGGGGTACACCCTCGACAAGTCGCCAGGTCATCACAGAGCTGACACATAGACACAGACAACCATTCACACTCACATTCACACCTACGGTCAATTTAGAGTCACCAGTTAACCTAACCTGCATGTCTTTGGACTGTGGGGGAAACCGGAGCACCCGGAGGAAACCCACGCGGACACGGGGAGAACATGCAAACTCCACACAGAAAGGCCCTCGCCGGCCACGGGGCTTGAACCCAGACCTTCTTGCTGTGAGGCGACAGCGCTAACCACTACACCACCGTGCCGCCCCATAAATGAACATACTTTTCAGAAGTTGGACATTTCTGTATTGTAAATTATTTTTGATTGATCTTTGGAAATATTCCGATAAGTTGAGGTTTCTGATTTTCATGAGCCATAAGCCATAATCATCAAAATTAAAACAAAAGAATGGCTTGAAGTATTTCACTTTACATGTAATGAATATAGAATAGATGAAAATTTACCTTTTTCAATTAATTTATGGAAAAAATGGACTTTTTTTCACAAGATTCTAATCAGTTGAGATGTACTAGTACACACTCATGGTGAGTCGAATGAACCTGCTTTCTAAATGTATATAACAGTGGCTGTGCTGGAAGCTGATGAGTTGTTGGCAGTATAGGTGAATGCTAGGGGCACCATCCATCCATAGGGGCTCCCCAAATGAGGGAAGAAGAATTTTTGTACAATTTTTTAAACGTTCACTATTTTTTACTCATAGACTCCAGCTTGCCTGCGACCCTGTAGAACAGGATAAAGCGGCTAGAGATAATGAGATGAGACTATTTAACTACTATTATTATTTCAAAATATCACCAAAAAAAAGCCCACAACAACATAATAGCCCATTAACTCACCCCCGCACATCACCTCCCATGTGCTCTGTTCTTTTTTTTTTAGTAAGATGCCCTGATTGTGGGAGATAGGTGAGTTATCTGAACTAGTGAGTGACACTGTCCATGAAATGCAATACGATTAAAATGTATCATCATCTTGTCAAAAAGATCAAAGCCCTCTGATGCCCAGGGAAGAAAGAGGAGGGAAAAAAAACAGGAAAAAGACTGTGGTAGTGTGATGAATGAATAGTTTATCTATCGCACCATTGGAGCACAACTTCCTCTGTATGATAGTAACCTTCACTAATTTAATAAATAGCTCGAGTTAATGACAGTTACTCTCACTTTAAATTGATTAGAGAAAGTTGGAAGTTATTCAGGTGTTTGGGGAATAACCTTCAACATAATTTTGAGAAATGCACATTCGTTTCACTGTGTGCTGCACAAGCCATCCACTGCCTGCCTCAAGCAACCAGGTATATATTTTTATTCACATCTTAGTCTAGTAACTATAGCCCTGCTTGTAATAGTCAATTAAAATGCTTTTCCTTTTCAGTGCCCTTTTGCACAGTAATTAATAGTTGTAATCCTTTGCATTTTCATTATTGATTGGTCTTATACAGTCCATCCATCCATCCATTATCTGTAACCACTAATCCTGTGCAGGGTCGCGGGCAAGCTGGAGCCTATCCTAGTTGACTATGGGTGAGAGGCGGGGTACACCCTGGACAAGTTGCCAGATCATCACAGGGCTGACACATAGGTGGGGTTTACATTAGACCGTATCAGCGGATCATCAGATTAACGTTTTTAAAACGATTAGTGTGCACACAGCAACGTCAATACACGATTCGCGTGCACATAGCAACGCCAATACACGGATACGCTCGGCTCCGCAGGCATCCTGCGCTCCAAATCACTCCGCCCTGAACAGCGAGTGCCCTCTGGAGGGTGCGCACTCCGGCCCTGCGCAGCTCACAGAGCGCGCGAGTATAGCGCACGAGCAGTGATTTGGGACTGAGCCGCTGTGTGTGTGATCCCAGCGTATATCACTTACCACTTGCAAGTGGAAGGATGGCAAGCCTAAAGACAATCATAACTACACAATGGGCAGTATTTGCATCAGTATTTGCAGTATTTTCATACTTTTATACTCTTTAATGAAAGGTGATACAAGGCGGAAGTCCGCGCCGTTTTTCAGCAGTCGCGTCACATGACCAACGCCAGTGAATCAGGAAGGTGGATGTCACAGTGACGTTGTCCAATGACGACGCCAGCTAGAGCTCAGCACAGCGTATCCGCGTATTCTCAATGTTTACACAGCACCGGACCAGACACGATCTAGATTGAATACGTGGACCCTGGCGGATTCCCGTTTCCCGGCGTTTCCAAGCGTTTTAATGTAAACGGACAGTGCATCCGCGAAGAAAACGAGACAGATACGGTCTAATGTAAACTTGGCCAAAGAAACAAACAACAATTCACACTCACATTCACACCTACTGTCAATTTAGAGCCACCAATTAGCCTAACCTGCATGTCTTTGGACTGTGGAGGAAACCCACGCAGACACGGGGAGAACATGAAAACTCCACACAGAAAGGTGCCCGTCGGCCACTGAACTCAAACCCAGAACCTTCTTGCTGTGAGGCAACAATGCTAACCGGCACCACTGTGCTGCCCCATCTTAGACAGTATATACAGCAAAACAGCATGCATCATATGAAAGAAGTGTTCACTGAACACACGTTTTGCGCACAAATGCTTGGTGTATTTATTCTTGCTGTTTGTGTTTAGAATGTTATAGTCTGTAATGTGGCTTAGGTGATGCTAATGGCTGGGTTTCACCATCAACAGCTTTTTAAGTAATATAATGTATTACCCAATGGTTACATACAGTATACTCCTCTCTTCAGATGAACTTTTGAAATATTTTAATCCCAATTCTGCAAATCCTGGGTTTTTAATTTTTGGTGTTTTCCTTTGTTTGTTTCTCAAATAAAGAAAATCTCAAAAACATAAAGCTATGCAAGGGGTGGCACGGTGGTGTAGTGGTTAGCGTTGTCGCCTCACAGCAAGAAGGTCCGGGTTCGTGGCCGGTGAGGGCCTTTCTGTGCGGAGTTTGCATGTTCTCCCCGTGTCCGCGTGGGTTTCCTCCGGGTGCTCCGGTTTCCCCCACAGTCCAAAGACATGCAGGTTAGGTTAACTGGTGACTCGAAATTGACCGTAGGTGTGAATGTGAGTGTGAATGGTTGTCTGTGTCTATGTGTCAGCCCTGTGATGACCTGGCGACTTGTCCAGGGTGTACCCCGCCTTTCGCCCGTAGTCAGCTGGGATAGGCTGCGACCCTGTAGAACAGGATAAAGCGGCTAGAGATAATGAGATGAGATGAGATAAAGCTATGCAGTTTCTGTGTGAGTGTATAAACACAATAATTGGTAATGGAATTGGCTGTGATGCAAGGGGCACCAGCTAAAATCTTGCCTAGGGCATCAAGTTGGTCGGGGCCAGCTCTGCAAAAAAAAAAATTACAAATAGTGTCGGTATATGGTTTAGCTGTGGTTGTTTTACTGGTCCCACGGTCTTGCTAAAAGTGAGCTAAGCAAGCTAAAAGATAAACTGTAGCCTAAAGGCCAATTTATGCTGACAACGCAGTCCTCGCCGATAGCGTCGCAGATGGCATCTGCGTAGCCCCCCCACCTTCGCAGACGCTCTGCGCGCACCTCCCAAAAATTGTGACCACTGCAGAAGCCTCGCAGACAGCGTTGCAGACAAGAGGGCTCTGATTGGTCCACTCTACATCCGCAGTACACGCACTTCCGCTTCCCTGCTTTCCCGGTTTGGTTTGTTTTCACGACCGCCATTTTTAAAAACACGAGCGAAGATGGAGCAGCACGAACAGCGTTTGATCGAGGAAGTGAGGAAGTACATACATCTATACGACTCCAGTTCTAGTCATTATAAGTAACCGGAGGATAAACACTCTACTAACCACACCCACCAACTACTCCTAGCGATTTCGCGACTTCGCGCCCCCTTGCGTTGTGGTGGTGAATAACATCGCACACGCCTATTACTCCCCGCTCAACGATAAATTACAACTGTCTGCGAAAAGCTATCTGCGAAAGCCTTGTCGCAAGAGCATGCAGAGGCCCTAATACCACACATGAAAATTATAAGATAATAATCTTGACTAGCTCTGAGTTTCAGCAGTTTGGTCATATAAACGGTATCTCAGAGGGGAACCATCAGGGCCTTCAGAGAAGGCCCAAACATATCAGCATTTAAAGTTTTATATTTAATTTCTTTCATTATTTAATTACTTTCATTCTTTCATAATTTCATGATATTTTCTTCTAATTTTAACTTGGCCTCAATTTCTATCAAATTTGCTTCAGAAATGAAAGGGTTACTGTTCTGAAACCATTAAAATCGAGTTATCCAATGAGGTTTTTTTTTTTTTTTGGTGTTGTTGTCTCTAGGCTGAGAAGAGTTTAGAACTGGCTTACTCACTGGTTAGGACTTCATTGCTGGGACAGAAGGCCATGGCAGTGTATGTTTATGTAGGAAGTGACAGAAGAATTAACCGATCAGATTTTGATTTATAGTCGAAGGGACCAAAAATTTATCACCCTAGGCCTACTCAAAGGCCAACGCGAGCTTAACTGTGAATCAACATGGCAGTGAAGTTGCCTTCCAGCATTAGCATAGGCTAACGACTGAGAAACTAAGTTTTCTGTCTCCAGACTCTTCTTCCACATACATGTAGCAATGTCATAATTTCATATTAATAACGTTTTAGTCTTTTTTTAACTTCCTCAAATCCCTCTTTTGTAAAATATGTTAATTTGTTGGGTTCCGTTAATGGTTCCACTATTGTTTCTGATGGGGCATTAATTAGTGTAGCACACCTATGGACATTATTGTGCTTGGGATATCTTGGGAATTCACAGACATGTTAACTGATATTCAATATATAATTGTCTAACGTTGACTCAAGCATACATTTTGATGAATTTCACATTAATGAACTCCAAAACGGGCGGCACGGTGGTGTAGTGGTTAGCGCTGTCGCCTCACAGCAAGAAGGTCCAGGTTCGAGCCCCGTGGCCGGCGAGGGCCTTTCTCTGTGGAGTTTGCATGTTCTCCCCGTGTCCGCGTGGGTTTCCTCCGGGTGCTCCGGTTTCCCCCACAGTCCAAACACATGCAGGTTAGGTTAACTGGTGACTCTAAATTGACCGCAGGTGTGAATGTGAGTGTGAATGGTTGTCTGTGTCTATGTGTCAGCCCTGTGATGACCTGGAGACTTGTCCAGGGTGTACCCCGCCTTTCGCCCGTAGTCAGCTGGGATAGGCTCCAGCTTGCCTGCGACCCTGTAGAACAGGATAAAGTGGCTAGAGATAATGAGATGAGATTATATATATATATTTTTTTTTTCCCCCCCAAGATATGATGTTTATTTTTTGATGTAAGAATGTTTTGACACACATCTGCTGTTTGTATTGGATCAAATATGTAAATTAAATCTACTGGATGCATCTATCTCTTCCTTGGAGTCATCAAATTCCTTCGAACCCTTGTCCAACTTGACTTCATCTCTGATAAACCAACCATCACAAGATAAACTGCCTACTAATGGATCTACTACAAACAGAAAACCTCAATGTAAGCACAAGTTGAATATTTATAATATCAACTTTCAGAGCATAAAGAATAAGCACAGTGAACTCCAGGCATTTATAGGAAGTGAAAATCCAGATGTTATCATTGGGACTGAGACTTGGCTCAACTCTCAAATTAAAACTTGTGAATATTTCCCTCCTAATTATTTGGTCTTCCTCAAGGATAGACTGGATGGTTATGGTGGAGTTGCAGTTAAGGATGTGTCTTGTCAAGAACTTGATGACCTCTCCTCTGATAGTGAGTCAATTTGGATTAAGAGCTCACTTGGTACTAAGAAGCATGTATATGTTGGAGCCTTCTACAATCCAAATAGTTCACTTGAGGCACTAAACGAACTTGACTCCTCCCTTTCCAGACTACAGAAGAAGGCAGGAAATTCTCTTATATTTCTTGGGTGTGATTTCAACTTAGGAGGGGATATATGCTGGAAAACTAATACCATCGCAATAGATAGTCCATACTCTATAGCCTGTGAGAAGTTACTACATTTATGCTGCACTTATAATTTAGAACAAGTTGTGGAAGATCCAGCTCGAGATGGAAAAATCTTAGATTTATTTTTTTACATCAAATTCTACTCTCATGAACTCTGCTGTAGTGCAATCTGGTTTTGGAGACCATGACATAGTAAGGATTGAATCATTACTCTCATCCAAAAGACCAAGACCATCCAAGAGAAAGATTTTCTTGTTCTCCAAAGCAAATTTTACAGACATTAAATTTGATATGTTGGAATTTGGATCATCCTTCTTACATAGTCTCTACACTAGATCAGTCCAGGAAAATTGGGATTTTGTTAATTCTAAAGTAATCTCACTTGTAGGGAAATATGTTCCATCCAAGATGACATCTATAAGATATAATCTTCCTTGGTTTAATCCAAGCTTGAAGAAATTGAACAGGAAAGTACAGAGGCTATACAATGTTCAAAAACGATCAAAGTCTGAAGGAGATAAGACAAAATATAGAAATACTCATAAGATTTCTAAGAAGAAACTTAATAAGGCATACTGGGATTATGTTAATGATTTAATTGAAACATCCAGCCCAGATCAACCTAAGAAATTTTGGAGATTCGTTAAGTCTAAAAGACAAGATAACATAGGAATTAATACATTGGCGCAAGGTAATGTTACTGTATCAGATAGTCATGATAAGGCAAATGTTTTACTCAGGAGAACTCTGACTTTATGCCTAGTTTAGATCCTAGTTTGTCATGTTCAAACATGAATCAAATAACAGTTACATCCTCAGGGGTTCAGAAACTCTTGGAGTCCCTTAATGTAAATAAGGCTAGTGGACCTGATGGTGTGCCAACACATATCTTGAAAGAGCTGTCACAAGAGTTGGCTCCCATTTTGGCTTCTCTCTTTCAACAATCACTAGATCAAGGTGTATTACCAAATGACTGGAGAATAGCTAATGTAATTCCAATTTTCAAAAAAGGGAAAAGATCTCTAGCAAGTAATTATAGACCAGTATCCCTTACTTCTGTAACATCTAAAATAATGGAACATATCATATGCCATCATATTTGGAAACACTTAGAAGATCCTAAGGTGCTTAGTAATTTTCAACATGGTTTTCATAAAGGGAAGAATTGTGAAACCCAGCTTATAACAGCATTACATGATCTAGTTAGTTCAGTCAATTCTAGGAAGCAAGTCGATGCTTTTATATTAGTTTTTTCTAAAGCTTTTGATAGAGTACCCCATCAGAGATTACTTTATAAGTTAAGCCATTATGGAATTCAAGGCAGCCTTTTGTCCTGGATCAAAGTGTTTCTCACTAAGAGAACACAGAGGGTAGCCTTGGAGGGTATTTTATCAAATCCGTGCTCTGTAACATCAGGAGTCCCTCAAGGTACAGTCCTAGGACAATTACTGTTCTTGATTTACATTAATGACTTGCCTTAGTGTATTACATCAACAATAAGATTGTTTGCTGATGACTGTTTTTTAGATCGTACCATAAATAATCTGACTGATTGCCAGCATCTACAGAAAGATCTAGATGCTTTAAGCAAGTGGGAATAAGATTGGCAAATGTCATTCAATGTTGACAAATGTCATACTATCTGTTTTTCCACCAAGAAAACTATTCAAGATACAATATATGTCCTCAATAATCATAGCTTAGATAGAGTTCATCATTACTCTTATTTAGGTGTTGTACTTTCTGAAAATCTAAAATGGTCAGAGCATGTTGCACTCATTACATCTACTGTAGTGCTAAACAAACCCTCGGTGTCATCAGAAGGAATTTTCAAAATGTCTCTGTAACCTGTAAATCTAAACTTTATTGTAGTTTAATAAGGCCTAAGATAGAATATGTTAATTCTGCCTGGTATCCCTATCTTCAAAAAGACATATATCGTCTTGATATGATTCAACGTACCACAGCTACAGTGGTGCTTGTACAGTACGGAGGAATGGACTAAAATTCCTCCAAGCCGGTGTGCAGGACTGATCAACAGTTACCGCAAACGTTTAGTTGCAGTTTTTGCTGCACAAGGGGGTCACACCAGATACTGAAAGCAAAGGTTCACATACTTTTGCCACTCACAGATATGTAATATTGGATCATTTTCCTCAATAAATAAATGACGAAGTATAATATTTTGTCTCATTTGTTTAACTGGGTTCTCTTTATCTATTTTTAGGACTTGTGTGAAAATCTGATGATGTTTTAGGTCACATTTATGCAGAAATAAAGAAAATTCTAAAGGGTTCACAAGCTTTCAAGCACCACTGTAGATTGTGTTTTAATAATTATTCGAGGGAACTAGGGGTAGTACAGTAACTGATATGCTCAACAAATTGGAGTGGCCATCCCTTGAAGGTAGAAGAGTTCTCTCTTGATTGGCTATGTTTCATCAGATTGTATATCGGACTATTGATATCGAGAGAGACTTGTATCTTACTCCTCTACCTCATATTTCAAGGGGTGGAAACTCTATAACTTTTTTACGGTCACATTCAAATTGTAATCAGCATGCAAATAGTTTCTTTCCTTGGGCGATTAATCAGTGGAATAGGCTTCCAGGAGATATTGTTAATATAGAGGATAACACACAATTTAAGGCCACTTTATGTGATCTCCTCATTGAAAATGGAAGGTGGTTTTAGGAAATTTTAAATTAGATATATATTATTTATAGCCTTGAACTTTAATTTTATTTATTTATTTTATTAATTTATTTTATGTTTTAAATTACTTGTATTTATATGTTTTATTTATATTGATGTGATGCGTTTAAATACGCTTTATCAATTAATAAGGTAGAAGTAAAATTAGCGTCATAAAATTCCGTATGAAAAGTCGAGTGTTTATCTGAGTAGCCATTTGGCTGGGTGCTAACTGGTGTATGGCGTTGTAGGGATGCCAGAATTCTTTCCTGTCTCCGTGTGTTGATAGCCCTGTCATTCATTGTTTTCCAGAATAAATGCTGCCAGATCAACTCTTCACCTTCACCTGCATCATTCATTAGCCACACAGAGACTTTTGCCGCTTTTCCACTACAAACGCGGCTGAGCCGTGCCGTGCCGAGTCGAGCTGAGTCGAGCTGAGCGGGGCTGTTGGAGTTGCATTTCGACTACAACCGCGCTGAACCGTGCTGGCTGGAAGTGGGTGGACACATTGGGTGGAGTTAGCGAAAGTGGGTGGACGTCAGGTGATGTCGTTAAGCAGCGCAAACAGTGACATCAGTGACAGTGGCGGAACAAGTCAGAGCCGGGCCGGGGGCGGGGCAAATGACCGGGCCCTTTATTAAAGCTTATCATAACATCATTTTAGGCTACAAAATGTCCGCAACTGCGGTGTTTACCAATTTCAACACTACCGGGTGCAACTATGTTATTTAGTACATCAAGTCCTTCAAACGAACATGTAACTCAGAAACAAAAAACATTAGGATACTGTACATGGCTCATAATAAAACATCAATAGCCTATACTGCGCACATTATTTGAAGGGCATACGAATGAGCGCTCAGAGTGGTGACAGGAAGAGTCAGAAATAAAAGGAGGGCGGTGCAAACCTCACTGAATGCACTGTGTTTACCAATTTCAACACTACGGGGTGCAACTGTTATTTTGTACATTAAGTCCTTCAAACGAACATGTAACTCAGAAACAAAAAAACATTAGGTGACATACTGTACATGGCTCATAATAAAACATCAATAGCCTACTGCGCGCATTATTTGAAGGGCATACGGCGAGCCTTGCGCTCCGCGAACTCGTGCACGATGCTCTGTCTGTCACTGATTCAGTGATCTTTTAAGCGGTAGTCTCACAACCCGGATAGTAAACAATAAACATGGAGGACATGGAGTCGTTAGTGTTGCTGGTCTTGGTGCTGTGGCTTGTTGTCACCGACAACGCGGACAGATACTGGCAAGAGCGTATAGATGAGGCGAGGCGCAGAAGGCTTCAGAAATTCTCGTAATTCGTAATTATTCTTCTTCCGGGTTTGCGGTGTTTACAGATCCCAGCGCGCTCGCGGGGCGTGTGTGGGCATGTGAGGACACTCCTCCTCACCAATCAGTGCACAGGGGAGTGTCTGCTCACGCCCCCAACCTCAGTCGGCACGGTTTGGCTCGCTTCAGCCCCACTCCAAAACGGTGCGAGTTTTAGGGGCTAAGCAGGGCTGAAACGAGCTGAGTCGTGCTGGTTTTTGGTAGTCGAAACGCGAGCCGTGTCGGGCTGAAGCGAGCTGAAGCGAGCTGAAGTGAGCTGAAAAAGGGTAGTGGAAAAGGGCCATTTTAGTTATTATTAGAGGAACTGACTGCTTATAATCAGTTATACACACCCACCCCAGTATTTTTCACTCAGACTTAATTCTGAGTCAGCATCATTTCCCTGTGTAATTTACTTCGTTACTTTTAAAATCAACATCAACAACTACACACAACAGAGTGACATGGCAGCCTGCTGCTAATCCCTTGCAAAATCCTTTGCCTTGTTGCTTTTCTTGGTGTCTGGCTAAGTTTTGGCTGAACTCAAGTCCCAGCTCTAATAGTCATGGTTCACAACTGATATGATGATTGTATGAACTCAATAGTGGATCAATGAAAAATTAGCTTTATACATTATTCACCCTGTGATGACCTGGCAACTTGTCCAGGGTGTACCCCGCCTTTCGCCCGTAGTCAGCTGGGATAGGCTCCAGCTTGCCTGCGACCCTGTAGAAGGATAAAGCGGCTAGAGATAATGAGATGAGATGAGATACATTATTCATTGAGTGATAATCCTATGAGAGTGGTGGTGGTGTTAGGGTGATGCATTTGAGGGGAAAGGAGGGAAGGGAAGAGGGTCTATGCATTTCCTTGTTTCTTATTATTGGTGAGGATGCCCCATCTTTCTGGTGATGTACTGCCCCCTATTTATTTGGAGCGTGGAGTATGAATTTGATAGGTGGCCATTTTTTTTTACATATAGCAACTTTAAGAGAAATCAGGCTTGTAGTACTCGAGTCCGACTCATGCCCTAATTTTAAGGACTCATGACTTGACTTGGACTTGAGCACTGATGACTCAGACTTGGACTCAGACTAGTGCATTAACTGCATTTAACTCGGACTCATAAATTGGAGATGAGGACTCAGATTTTTTCTTAATTTTTTGTAACATGCCATAATAATTTGCCATAAGATATTTATGTCTACATTAATTTTATACTAATTTCATGCAAGAGAATGCACATTCACCTGTTCATATGTCATGTTCAGGAACAAACTAAAGTTAATGGCGCTAAAATGCCTGGAGAGAACGCCCCTAGGATTTCGTGCCAATCATAGCACTGAAACAGCGCTGATTAAAGTTATAAATGACATACGTCTTAATACTGATGCAGGCAAAACATCGGTCCTGGTAGTACTGGACCTCAGTGCAGCTTTTGATACTGTTGATCACAACATACTACTATATCGACTTGAACACTGGGTTGGATTGACTGGTAAAGTTATCAATTGGTTAAAATCATACTTAAAATATAGAAGCTTCTTTGTTACCCTGGGAAATTGTTCCTCAACGTCAATGCCCTTGACCTGTGGTGTCCCCCAGGGGTCGATTCTTGGACCATTACTTTTCAACCTTTATATGCTCCCACTTGGGCAAATTATCAATAAAAATTCAATTTTGTATCACTGCTATGCAGATGATACCCAAATTTATTTTGCTCTATCACCAAATGATTATGCCCCCCTTGAATGTCTCTACCATTGTATCGATCAAATCAATAGCTGGATGTCACAAAATTTTCTTCAGCTGAACACAGATAAAACAGAAGTAATTCTATTTGGAAAAAAAAGATGAAAGACTCAGGATTACCACTATTCTTGACACAAAAGGGATTAAAACTAAAGAAATGGTTAAAAATCTTGGTGTTTTCATTGACAGCGAGCTAAACTTTGACAGTCACATGAAAGCAATCACTAAAACGGCATTTTATCACCTAAAAAACATTTCCAAACTAAGAGGACTTATGTCAAAACATGATCTGGAAAAACTAATACATGCCTTCATCTCTAGTAGGGTTGATTACTGCAATGGCCTTTTCACAGGCCTGCCAAAAAAGACCATCAAACGACTTCAGCTGGTTCAAAATGCAGCGGCGAGGGTTCTCACACGAACAAAAAGAACAGAGCACGTTACTCCAATTATAAGGTCCCTTCACTGGCTTCCAGTAAGCTACAGAATTGACTTTAAAGCATTGCTGCTGGTGTACAAATCTCTAAATGGTACAGGGCCCAATTACCTCTCTGATATGTTGCAGCGGCCTAACCCAATCAGATCTACCAGATCGCAACAGAAAAATTTACTATTAAAACCAGTTGTTAAAACAAAGTGTGGTGAAGCAGCTTTTAGCTACTATGCAGTACAGCTATGGAACCAACTGCCAGAGGACATTAAAAATGCTCCTGCTGTTGGCAGCTTCAAATCTAGGTTAAAGACCAAGCTGTTTTCAGATGCTTTCTGTTAAATAATTAATATTTTTTACATTTTTTATAATCTTTACTTTCTCTGCATGTTTTAAATTTACTTTAACTTTATTCTATTTTATTCTGCTAGTTTCTTTTTCTTTTTTCTCCTTTTTCTTTTTCTTTTTGGCATTTTAATATTTTATTTCTACTATTGTTTAATTCTTATTATTTTCTTTTAATTCTTTTAATTAATTATTTTAGAATAAAGATACAATTATTTTATGTAATTTTATTTCTTTATTGTTTACTGTTTTTGTTTTTACTTCTGTAAAGCACATTGAACTGCCATTGTGTATGAAATGTGCTATATAAATAAACTTGCCTTGCCTTGCCTAGGATTGTCTGCTTTGCTTATACAGACTTCTCGTGCAGTGGGAAGAAACGCACTGCTATGTGTTCCATATGTAGAAGAACTATCAAGGAGATGACGGGGACAACCTCAAACTTCAATCGTCATTTGACAAGACTCCACCGAGAGAAGGAAGTGACACGCTATGTTCATTGCCCTGTTGATAGTGGGCGGGGCTTGCTTGCTGACCAATGACCTAGCTAGTGTTAACCCTCTATCATGTTATTTGCCCTGTTGATAGTGGGCGGGGCTTGCTGAGCGATGAACAAGCTTTTTATCTGTAGCCTATTAACTAAAATGGGGCAGTTGAGCAGTAACATTAGTTCAACACAGTAGCAGATACGGTTTCACATAAAGGCAGCAACAACCACTGTCAAATGGTGCAGCTGGAGTCTTGTTCTCGGACTCGACTTGGATCAACAGTGGACTCAACTCGGAATTGACATGAAATTTTCTTTAATGACTTGGTTGACTCGGATTTAAACACTGGGGACTCGAGACTGGCCTCGGACTTGAGGTTTAGTGACTCGCCTACAGTATTGAGAGAAATTAATACATTTTTTAATATAATCGTCGCGATTTTTTTAACCATCTTGCTTTGCACAGAAGTGAGTAATCAAATGCACATGAATAAAGTAAGAGTTCTTTCAAGCCATTAAGTTGTTACTTAGCATCAATTGCATGCTGTTACTTTTCAAATATGAGCTACAATTGAGAAGAGGAAAAAATGAGACTATTATGTGGTTTCTTTCCTCTGTCTTTTATTTCTTGAGCACTAACAATAGTCTTTCTGGCTTCACCCACTTTGAATGATTTGCAGCAGTATGTGTGTTCTCTCACCATTTTTTCTAGGCATAACTGTAGAACACTAAGTGATAAGTGTATTTTAGACTTTATTCCACTGTGAGGGACACTTGTGTCATGCTGGCACCTAATTAAGTCCTTCAATTGATTCCAGGCTAACCTCATGTGTGATCTATGAGCCTCAGAGAGGATAATGATGCTTGAGACTCAAGTGGTTTGTTGTCAGAGGTTACACTGGTTTATCTTCCCCGAAAGAGCTTTCCTCTTCTTTCTATGCACATGCCAAAGGGACTTGCTGTTCTACTGGACAAAGATCAACTTCGTCCAGTCAAGAATAGTGAAGAAGATTTGGCAAGCCACTGAAACTTTAATATGGTCTATGAATTAATCAATAATGGGCCAGGATAAATGAAGCGAGTGGTGGGAGTCAAGCACTGGTAAAGGGAAGAGCCTAGTGACCCACCAAGCTGGCTGTGCTGAATTAATAATTTCCCATGAAACTCAGTGCTGCTTACTGAAGAGCTGTTGATGCCACCATGTCAACTTTACCACCTAAGCAGGCTGAGTGCAAGGCCATGCACATGAATAAGGAACACAGTTCATGGATATGTACTGTGAGGTAACCTCAAGTGCACAATTACCCAACATTTCAAATTCTTAAAGCTTTTGATTTCATAAACTCAGTGAAATTTAGTTCTATCTGAAATTTGGTCATTATGATATATGTTTATTTCTGTAATATCTCAATATCAGGCCATTCTGTGGCTGGGAAGTTATTTAATTTGAGGGGATTAAAGCAAATGTGCATGAAATCACTCGCTTTGTGCAGTCAAGCAGACAGAGGAAGTCCGTGTGAGCATGTGCAGGTTTACCACCTTCTTCTTCTTTTGGGTTTTACGGCAGCTGGCATCCACAGTATTGCATTACTGCCATCTACAGGTTTACCTTTGACCATGCACTGATAGTTCCATCATTCTGTCACTAAACGAACAGCTGATCACACTGAGCTGCTCGCTGAGTGCCGATATTTATTAGCAGAAGTTTATTAGTAAACTCCTGCTATGCCTATGGAAGATCCTGCATGTCATCTGGAGGAGGGGTAGGATTCCTGAACAGTGGAGAGTTGTTGAAGGGGTTTGGATTCTGAAGGAGGAGAACTCCAAGAAGGTAGACTAGTTCCACATCATCTCCCTGCTGTGTGTTGAAGCCAAGATCTTCTTCAGTGCAGTCTCCAACCGGCTGTGCACCTTCCTCTCAAAGAACAGCTTGATTGACACATCAGTCCAGAAGGGTGGAATCGCAGGAATGCCTGGATGCTTGGAACACACAGGTGTGGTAACGCAGCTCATAAGAGAGGCCAGACAGAACAAGAGCAATCTGTCAGTGCTGTGGCTCGACCTGGCAAATGCGTATGGCTCAATACCACACAAGTTGGTGCAGCTCACTCTGACAAAACATCATGTCCCCAGACCTCATCGCTGACTATTACAGCAACTTCAGGATGAGAACGTCTTCAGGAGCAGTGACATCAGGCTGGCACAAGATCGAGATTGGGATTATCACGGGGTGCACTATCTCCATGATTCTGTTCTCCCTGGCCATGAACATGCTCATTAAGTCTGCTGAACCAGAGTGCAGAGGGCCTAAGACAAAATCAGCTCAATGCCAGCCACCGATCAAGGCAGTTATGGATGACCTCACAGTCACCACAGAGTCAGTCCCAGACTGCCGGTGGATTCTAAAGGGTTTTGAAAAGATGATGGAGTGGGCACGGATGTCTTTCAAACCAGCCAAGTCTGGATCAATGGTGCTGAGAAGAGGAAAGGTGGATGAGGCGCAACCATCCCAACCATCACTGAGAAGCCTGTTAAGAGCTTGGCCAAGGTGTTTGACAGTACCCTGAAGGATGCAGCGTCCATCCAGTCAACCTGCACTGAGCTGGATGGATGGCTGAAATCAGTGGACCAGTCTGGACTGCCAGGGAAGTTTAAAGCTTGGCTGTATCAGCATGGTATTCTTCCCAGAATCCTGTGGCCACTCCTCATCTATGACATGCCAATTTCGATGGTGGAGACCTTAGAGAGGAAGGTCAGCAGCCACCTTAGAAGATGGCTGGGACTTCCAAGAAGTCTAAGCAGCATTGAAATGTATGGACACCGCAACAAACTGCAACTGCCACTCAAGTCCTTGGAAGAGGAGTTCAAGGTGATGAGAGCCAGGGAAGTGTTGCAATACAGAGGCTCAAGGGATCCAAAGGTGGCAAAAGCTGGGCTTGAAGTGGGGACTGGTTGGAAGTGGAAGGCAGAGGAGGCTGTTTGACAAGGAGAGTCTAGATTGCATTACAACAGTCTGGTGGGAATGGTGACAAGAGAAAGGGCTGGACTGGGCTCCTTTTCAACTCCTCATATTGACACCACGAAGGGGAAGGAAAGGCACTGCCTAGTCCAGGAGGAGGTGAGAGCAGCAGTCAAGGAGGAGAGATCTTGCAGGACAGTTGGAATGAGGTAACAGGGTGTCTGGACAAGATGGGAGAATGCACTTGAGTGGAGTTATAGTGGAGTTATAGTGGAGTTGTGGAAGACTGAGCCACAGAGGATCAAGTTTCTCATCCAGGCGGTTTATGATGTGCTTCCCAGCCCATCAAATCTATACATTTGGGGCAAAGTGGAGTCACCAGCATGTCCAATGTGCTCCAAGCATGGAACCCTAGAGCACATTCTGAGCAGTTGCTCAAAGGCACTGGGAGAGGGAAGGTACAGGTGAAGGCATGACCAGGTTTTGAAGGCCATCGCTGGAGCTATTGCCACAGGAGTCGAGTGGGCCAAGTGTTCCTACCCCTCCAAGCAAGCCATCACCTTCATCAGAGCTGGAGAGCAGCCAAAACCAGCTGCAAAAATATCTGCAGGTGTCCTGTCCTCTGCGAGGGACTGGCAGTTGTTGGTTGACCTTGAGTGGCAACTGAAGTTCCCCAACCACACTGTGACCACCACCTTAAGACCAGATATTGTTCTGCTGTCTGAGTCTACCAAACAAGTGGTTCTGTTGGAGCTAACAGTCCCTTGGGAAGACTGCTTGGAAGAGGCCTCTGAAAGGAAGCTCGCCAAGTATGAGGGACTGGTTAATGGGTGTCGTCAAGCCAGATGGATAGTAAGGTGTCTCCCAGTAGAGGTCGGATGCAGGGGCTTTGCAGCCCGATCCCTGTCCAGAGCCTTCAGTTTGTTGGGCATCGATGGAGTGAGGAAGAGAAGAGCCATCTGCGACACCATTGAAGCAGCAGAGAAAGCCTCAAGATGGCTGTGCCTTAAGAGAAGAGATCCATGGGGGCAGAATAGCTAGAGTAGCCATCAGGACACAAGTTGGGGTCTGATCAGCCTCAGCTGGGTCGCCTGGATGAGGGTGTATGATGTTGAAAGACCTGAAACACCTGATGATTCCAGGAACATCACTGAAGATGTGTCCAGAAGCATCAGTAGATGTTTGCATAGTTTGGGCCTGTGTTTCCTTTCCTTCATATATAACACCTTTTCTTCTCACTTTCCATTACTGTAGTCAGTCTTTCATGTTTCATTCACACACTCACGTCCTCCATTTTTCTCTCCTGTTTCAAATTTGTATTCCACAATGCCTTGCGCAAACAGGGGAAGCCCACTATGTGATGCATGACATAGTATCTTGAATTGGGTCATGGTGAAGTAGGAAAAAATAGCGGAGAATTTAGGGCCATGTGACCCTAAATTCGTTAATTGTTCTGTTTAAAAAAAACGAATAAAATTGGGAGTCTGTGATTTGAATTCAGTAGCTTTTGGTCCACTAAACAAAAATAATTGAGTGACAGGGAAAATTATTTTTATGACCTACACTTGAAAAATCTGAAAGACTGTCTACCTTTAAGTTCTTTAGTCCCATCCACTAGCAGATGCATGTAAACAAATACGACGACACCACCTGGATGTTAGTGTACATCCATTTTTGGTCTGTTGGATGGTACTTATGAGGTAATGTTCTGTTAGCATTATAAATGTTACAGGAAGGTATACAGGATATGTTTTGAAATGTCATTGCCATTATGTCATTTAAAGGACATTAAACAATATCCATATTTATTCCTGTGCTGGTTACATGTATTATAAACAGAAATGGCATGATACCAATTTTTTTCTTCTTGATAACAATACTGAAACCTTGAGTGTCAACTCATACTGATACCCATTCTTTTTTTTTAGTTTAAAAGTATTGCAGGTCACATATTCATATATATGGGCAATTTGTCTTACTCAGTCCACCACCCTGGCATGGGTTTGGAAGGTTGGGAGGAAACCAGAGAATGTGGAGGAAACTGTCATGCACATGGGGAGAACATGAACAAAAACTCCACGCAACATAACCCAAGCTCAGAATCAAATCCAGGACTCTGGAGCTGTGTGAGGTAGCAGTGATACCCACTGCACCACATCACTGCCTTTGCTACAAGAAATTATCTGACATTTCAGACCATATTTGTTACTCATACATATTTGTTATTAATTTTTTTTTCCAATATCCGATTCACCATTTTTTTTACGAGTATCAGCTCAATACCAATCCTGAGTATTGGATCGGTAGCATCTCTAATTGTAAATGTTTCTATAATAGCAGGAAAATCTTCAGAAAGGATCTCATTTGTACTTTTCATTGACTCCCCACAAAGAAATGTCCTCATTAAATAATGATTTCATTCCATAAAATCATTTCATCAAGTGTTCTTCAGAATAAGTTGTAGATTTTGATGCACATTAAATCAGTAGGCTCTTTGGAATTTAGTCTGTTATTGCTTTATGTAAAAACAGAAAATCTAAATAGAATATAATGTAAAAGAAAAAAACACACATACATGCTTAATGCTCTGACTTCACTGTTTCTATAGGGTCCCTGAAAAGATATGATACAGCAGCTGAGAAAATGCATAGTGTGTAAGTTGCGTATGTTGTGAATAGTAAATATAGCCTGAAATATCAAATAATTTCTTGTAGCAAAGGCAGTGATGTGATGCAGTGGGTATCATTGCTACCTCATAGCTCCAGGGTCCTGGATTTGATTCTGAGCTTGGGTTATGTTCTTTGTGGAGTTTTTGTTCATGTTCTCCCTGTATAAGGGAAAGTTTAAGGCCTGGATTTATCAGCATGGCATCCTGCTTCACCTCCTCTGGCCACTGCAAGTCTATGAAGTCCCAATTACCATCGTGGAGGGCTTTGAGAGGAGGATTAGTCAGTTCCTACGTAGGTGGCTGGGCCTGCCACGGAGCCTAAGCAGCATTGCACTCTTTGGGCACAACAACAAGCTGCAGCTTCCATTCAGCAGTCTGACAGAGGAGTTCAAGGTCACTCGAACCAGAGAAGTCTTGCTCTACAGATATTCTGCCAACACCAAGGTCTCCTCAGCAGGTGTAGAGGTCAGAACAGGACGGAAGTGGCGCGCCCAGGATGCAGTGGAATGGGCGGAGGCAAGGTTGCGATACAGCACCCTGGTGGGCACAGTGGCTACTGGTCTGGCCGGGCTGGGTAGCAATTCAAAACCTAGCTACAGCAAAGCCAGAAGAAAGGAGAAGCAGAAGCTGATCCAAGAGGAGGTACGTGCTGAGGTGGAGGAGGCTCGCTTTAGCAGAATGGTGGGCATATCTAAGCAGGGGGCCTGGACCAAGTGGGAGCATATAGCTGGACGTAAGATCACCTGGGCAGAACTTTGGAAGGTGGAGCCATACCACTTCAAGTTCTTAGTCCAGTCAGTGTATGACGTCCTCCCAAGCCCTGCCAATCTGTTGACCTGGGGCCTGGCAGACTCACCTGTTTGTCAGCTCTGCCAGAAAAGGGGATCTTTAGAACACATCCTCAGCTGCTGCTCAAAGGCCTTAGGAGATGGTCGTTATTGCTGGCAGCATGACCAGGTTCTGCGGGCAGTAGCAGATACCATCTGCACTGGCATCAATAACAGCAAGGGGCAGAACCCCTCCAAGTGTACCATCACCTTTGTTCGAGCAGGTGAGAAGCCCCAGCCCCCAAAGAAAACCCAGGGGGGCCTGCTTGTAACAGCAAGGGACTGGCAATTACTGGTTGATCTTGGGAGGCAGTTGAGATTCCTGGACATTATTGGAGCAACAACACTATGGCCAGACATGGTCTTGATGTTGGGGGCAAGCAAACAGGTGGTGCTACTTGAGCTAACTGTCTCCTGGGAAGATCGGATGGAGGAGGCTCAAGAACGAAAGAAGGCCAAGTACACTGACCTGGTGGAGGAGTGTCAGAAGAACAGGTGGAAGGCCTGCTGTGAGCCTATTGAAGTGGGCCACAGGGGCTTTGCAGGCTAGTCTCTACATCGGGTCCTGGGATTCCTAGGGATCTGCGGACTGCACAGGCAAAGAGGCAAAGAGCCATGAAGAACATCATGGAAACTGCTGAAAAGGCTTCATGTTGGCTCTGGTTGAGGAGGGGGGATGAGTGGCATACTGTACTACCTGGACACAAGCCGGGGCCTGATCACCCCTGGCTGGGTCACCTGGGTGAGGGTGTCTGATGTTAGACCCGAAACACCCAGTGACCCCGGGCACATCACTGAAGATGTGTCCAGGTTGCACCATAAGGTGTATCTCAGTACTACTATGCATGAGATGTTCCTCCAGATTCTCTGGTTTGATCCCAACCTTCCAAACCCATGCTAGGTGGTGGACTGAGTAAGATAAATTGCCCACAGATATGAATATGTGACCTGCAATACTTTAAATACAATTTTTAAAAATGAATAGATATCAGTATGAGTTGACACTCAAGATTTCAGTATTGTTATCAAGAAGAAAAAAATGACTCTCATTGGTTCCTGACTTTTCAGACACATTATACAGTATATTTTATTAGGCATATCAGACGCTCACTGGCCGTGCTGTCAAAATTGTGCATGCAGACACTCATCTAAGTTTCCAAGCCTGTCATCACTTAACTCTTGAATATCTTCTATCGTGAATACTATCATTAAAAATCTTATCTCTGCTTTCCAAAGAAATGTATCTCATTAAGATCTGTCCAGTACTTTGGGAGTAACGGCAGGTTGAAGTCGGTACAACAGAGTAAAAACTCTGCTCACGTGACGTTGGAAAACAGCCGGTGCTTTTCTTTTTGAGTCACAGGAAAGCGGTCAGGCTCTCTCTCTCTGTCTCTCTTCTGATCAGTTTCCAACTGGACTACTCTTGACTATCAATCAGATAACTTTTATAGGGATCTTCTCTCACTGTTTCTGATGAAGGATTCAGCAACATTTTCCATCTGCTAGTTTTGATGTTATGATTCACGGGAGACTTTGAAGTCAGTTTTCATAGCTTTGCCTACTTATTTTTTAAAATCAAACTGATTCATGTAAATAAATAAATAACTATTTTAGAATATAAAATGAAATATTGAGATTTTAGTGGTCGGAATGAGATTTTAAAACACCGGAAGTCAGAAACACGAGTGTCAATTTCAGTTCAGTTAATGTGAATTGTTTATTAGCTGTGGCTCACACAGTTTTTTCAAGGTTCACCTTGAAAGCTGTGAATAATCATATATTTTCTTTCATATAAACACGAGTAGACCCTACTTTTGAGAAATACAAAGGCCTACAGAGCACAAAGAGTGTATTAGAAATAATCTTTTATTCCTTTTTTATTTTGATAGAGAATGGTAGATGTGAATGACATTCAGTGCTTATTTAGGAATGTTTTATAATTGACATTGATTTCTCCTTCTTTGTGATGTATAAATGAGAGTTAAGATCAGCTTTATATTGCACAAATAAAGCCATTTGGTGAAACTTTGAAGAAGAGCGTGTACCGATTCAACCGTTTACCTAATTAGCATAATTAATACTAATTAAATACTAATTTTGCATATTTAATTTTTACTCATTTTTCAAACTTTGTATTCAGTATACAATAATCTATGTTCCTGCCAATTTCCATGTAAAGATCTTAAAAAATAGAAAAGTTATTAAGAAAAAAACATTTGATGTCATTGGTTAATGAGGCCCATTTTGGACCATGTGATCCTCATACAGAATATTATGGCAGTTTTCTAAAAAATTAAGCCGTTTCTTCAATCTTTGATTTGTAATATCTCAAGAACGGATAAACATATTTTAATTCTGTAAAATGTATGTTGTTCTACATTCAATTCTGAATTCAGTGAGATCAGATGCAGTTTCAAGCTATTTGGACTGAATTTGAATTTTCACTGCCTAATTTTACTTCTCTTTTGTGTCAAGTAAATTGCAACTATTTCAGGAACATTATTACCAATTTTTGAAGTTAGCACACATTGCTCATGCCTTAATTATTCAGAACATGTCCTAAAGTGAAATCTGCTATACTTTTTAACTGTATTGTTTTAAAAACAAGTCTTAATTGAGACTTTTATTTACTTTCTTTGTGCCCTGTGCAGCATTAAGAAAGAAACCTTGCAAACTGCATGCAGGGTGGAGAAAAGAAAGTGAAGACATCTTACTGTAATTGACAGCCTCAGTTTCAGGTAGCCACATTCACAGGAAATAACATTGGAAAAAATATCAGAAATACCATGGAAATAGAAATGATGACATACATCGGCTGGTACACTCTGCTTTGCATTAGAAATGTAGCAGAGCTGCAAGACATCCATCGTGAGCTGTGTATTTACTCTCCTGGGTGTCATTCCCCCACTATCTCATATCACATGCGCGCGTACACACACACACACACACACACACACACACACACACACACACACACACTCATACACATAACACATACACACTGAAGTGGAACAATCTAGCATTCCTACACTGCTGCTGATATTGGTGTGATTAGAGAGGAGGTGAGTAAGAAGAGTGAGGCACTAGAGGGCTGGAGAGAAATGGAGGTGTAGATCCTTTCCTAAGCCGTAATGAAAGATAGTGCTGTGTGCGCTAGCGTGTTTGCACCACTTTAACTTTAACACATCAGTGACCACGCTGGAATGAAAATTGAATGAAACACATCTGGTGCCTTAAAATGAACAGCTTCTGCTGCACACCAACAGGGCTCATCAAAATGACTTCAGATATATGTGTGGACACTGCTGAATAAGCCAAAGCATGTGTAAATTAGATGTGACAAACTTATACAAGCAAATAAGTATACAAAACACATACCCTGTGTCCAAAATCGCTCACTCATTCACTACTTCCTATATAGAGGACTATATTTATTTATTCGTCACATGCACACTTCAAGCACAGTGAAATTCATCCTCTGCATTTAACCCATCTGAAGCAGTGAACACATGCACACACTCAGAGCAGTGGGCAGCCACACACTCAGAGCAGTGGGCAGCCACACCAGAGCACCCGGGGAGCAATCAGGGGTCAGGTACCTTGCTCAAGGGCACCTCAGCCCAAGGCCACCCCACGTCAACCTAACTGTATGTCTTTGGATTGTGGGGGAAATCGGAGCACCCAGAGGAAACCCATGCAGACACGGGGAGAACATGCAAACTCCACACAGAAAGGTCCTCGCCGGCCCCTGGGCTCGAACCCAGAACCTTCTTGCTATGAGGCGACCGTGCTAACCACTACGCCACCGTGCCGCCTTAGTGAGCTCATTGGTAAAATGAAAAAACACTTTCAGACATTTGTCTGTCGTGTTGGTATTTAAGGCCTGGTCCCACTGGCCGATGGACACAAAACGTATGCAAAAAGGACACAGTGGACGAGCAAAATTTCGGAGGTGGCTCTATCCGTTTTCATCCGCTCCAGAAATGGACAAAATTGGTGAAAATTTGCGAAAACAGAACGGAAAAGAACAGACGTGGGTAGTATATAGCGGGGATGTTAAACGCATGTTCATAGGAAGCCTAGCGGATGAAAGTGGATGGAAGTGGATGACAGCTCCGAAGGGGTTACCGGTGATAACTGAGAAGCGGACGCATAGCAGAAAGAGCGGATGCATAGTGGATGAAGGGGATGCATCACGTACGCCTAACGGAAACAAAGCGGATGTTGCGCGGATGTATATCGGATGCAGACCGTTCACTGCGCATGTGGGGGGTATGAATTGCGTCTGCTCCGCGGATATAAAGGGATGCAGCACGCACGCCGTCAGCATAAAGCGGAAAGACGTGCTGGCGGCTACATCGATACATCTCTACTACTAGATGATTTTCTCCCCCTTTTTATACAAAATATCGATTGTCCGCTAGGTGTCCTTCTACATACTCTAGACATACTCCAGACATCCTAAATATACGAGATACATCCCAGATATAAACGCTTTGTCCGTTTTGAATACTTTATATACGAGATGCATACGCTTACATCCTTTCTATTTCCGTGCTACTAAGGATGAATAGACGTTTCATGTACCTTATCTTTCCTCCCTCTTTCCGTTTTCAGCTGCAGCGGATGTGAGTTGCGAGGATGCCCAGAGGATGCAGAGAGGATACAGCAGACGTTTAACGGATGATAACGGACATAGAACGTTTGTTGCTCGTATATGTCGCGGATTTACATCGTACACAGCGGAAAGTTCATCCGTTCTAAAAGTTTTGTGCAGCTCAAAACTTTTTGCGCGGATGAAATCACAGTGGACGGATGCTCGATGGATAGAGCGTATGAAGCACGTATGCAATGAGTACACAATGGATGCATAGCGTTTTCCAACGGATGGCAAAGATTTTTTTACGTTTTACATCCTCTTTGCATCCGTAAGTGCAGTGGGACAGGGCCTTTACATCATTACTGTCGCACAATTAAAACGTGCCAGATCGGGGCGCTAGTGAGCCATGGCGTGGTAGGTCGCTTCCCTCGATAGCTCTCACATGGTTTGATTAAAATGTTATTATAACCTGATATCTTCGACAATATTTCGCACAAGTGATACTTAAATATACCCTAGACGACGTTTTCACTCATTGGGATCCACGATGAAAACAAGCAAACAGTCTCAAGGCAGAAAGAAAGAGGGAGCTAATGCAGATGCCGAGCAAGCTAACACCACCTCGACAAACCATGCTACAATCCTGGAAGCTATTCAGTCATTACGCTTTGATATCCAGTCCACAAAAATGGAAATATGTCAGACTATTGACACTCGAATTGCGGAGATGGCTTCTACGATTAGGAGAGAAATGTCTGCTTTCCAAACGGAGATTCAAGCTGATATAGCAACCCTGCAGACTTCCACTGCCCAACATAGCGAAACAATCGCGGAGTTAGAGCAGTCAGCCTCACACAGTTCTGATGCTATCGTCAAACTCCAGTCAGACGTGAAACGTCTGTGTACAGAAGTTGACCGTCTTACAGACAAATGTGATGATTTGGAGGGACGTTCAAGGAGACACAATGTGAGGATTGTGGGGTTGAAAGAAGGTTCGGAAAAGGGCATGGATACTGGAACGTTTGTATCTGGGCTCCTGAAAGACACGCTGTCTTTGGAAGATCAACCGCTAGTGGATCGTGCACACAGAGTCATGCGGAGGAATGCCAGCAGCGGAAACCCGCCACCCCGCGCACTTATCGCACGACTTCACTATTACCAGGATGTTATAAAGGTGCTTAAACGAGCAGCCGACTTGAGAGAGCGTTCTTTCAATGGACAAAGTATCCATATCTTTCCTGATTTTACTCCTGATGTGGTGAGGCACAGGGCCGCGTTTAATAGAGCCAGGGAACTTCTCCGGGACCAACCAGGAGTTAGATATGGAATGCTATACCCGGCGAAGCTGAGAGTGACTTTCAATGGTACGGAGACTGTATATAAGGATGCCAGGACCGCCTGTGAATTTGCCGAGCGCCACTTCGGAAATAAGACCACAGAAAGTCAATCGCCTGATCAGGACAGCCCGGATGGTGGGACAGAAGATTAAGGGACAGTCTAGATCTGGCGTCCCATTCTCTGATGACATGGTGACTATGTGTCTACTTGTTGGTGCATATACTTGTGTAGACTAGGCTACTAATGTTTACTGTATGGTTAGAAAACATCATAATTAGTTGTGGAGCTATTTTACTTCTTACTAAGAAGTGTTAGGTTAGGGAGGTATTTGTTGGGTATGTTGTGTTTATTACTTAAATGTTTTTTTCTTTTTTCTATATGTAACTTCCCTAGAGGGGTCGCGCCTTACTATGAGGGGTTCTTTAGTATAGGCCAGACACTGAGGCCCTGTCCACATGGCAACAGATTCAGGTGACTCCGATACAATTGCTTATAGTTTAGGCTTGGCGTCCACACGGCACCGGTGTTTTGGGTGCCCAAAACGCAATCTTTTTGAGAACGGGTTCCACAGTGGAAAGATCTGGCAACGTTGGCGTTGTGAAGTCGTCTGGATGAGTAGAACGGATTTGTTTACAATGACGTCACAACCACATGACTGTCAGTGCTTCATGCCGGGTAGAAGTGTAACGAACTCGATGCGAGTTGTCAACAAATCCTATAACTTGGTTCATGAAACGCGCTTACAAAATATTTTCACTGTGAATATTTATTGTGTAATGGTGCAAAGTGAGAGAGAGAGAGAGAGAGAGAGAGAGAGACTCTGCCCTTAGGGCAGAGTCAATCCCGCCAGCAAAAATAGGGGAAAAAAAGGAGCGATCTCACCTATTCAGATGTGGGTTTAAGTCCTACAATACATTCCTCAAAAAGGGCGTAAAAGAGCAAATTAATCCATCAACGTGTAGTATTCAATTTATTCCGGACCATTAAAGACGCCGCCTTCCGCGTAGAATCATACGTCATCCTCGCCGCCATATTGGATAGGTCAAAGCGGAGAATAAAGATTCATGTGCTGCGTTTAACTGTACCAACAGGTTTACCGTCCAAATGAGATCATATAGGATTACCTTTCACAGGTGAGAAACAACAAATTAATTCCATCAACGTGTAGCATTCAATTTATTCCGGACCATTAAAGACGCCGCCTTCCGCGTAGAATCATGTGTCATCCTCGCCGCCATTTTGGAGAGGTCAAAGCGGAGAATAAAGATTAGCTGCGTTTAACTGTACCAACAGGTTTGCCGTCCAAACGAGATCACATGGGATTACCTTTCACAGGTGAGACTGGAAAAATACTTTTCATTGTATTTGGTCATTATAATGTAATTTTACGAACAGATTTTCCTGACTTTGTGGCTAATATGAAGTCTCGCGCATAATAGTTTATGCGCATGCGTCCTTACTTCTTCTATTGTTCTGGTGTCTCCGAAGGGACCGTCTTACAGCGCCCCTAGAGGTGTGGCATGTGTATTGCATCGTTTTCAGCAAGCGTTGCGTTGCCATATGGACCTGATATTTTACTGATCGTTGCCCATTTGGACGCGATATATTTTTAAATAACATCTCGTTGTCGTTGTCGTGTGGATGTAGCCTGAGTTTATGGGGTGGGAGGGATAGGGTCTTCCTTAAAAAAGAAATGGACACTTTGATTTTGTTGATGAGGCTGAAAATGTTTTTCTTTGTGTTAGAATTTCACAAGATAATGTGACACAACTGGGGAAGGGGAGACTAATTACTGTAGTTACCTGGAATGTTAAAGGTCTGAATCAGCCAGTAAAAAGGGGCAAAATTCTAGCACATCTAAAAACACTATCCAGTGACATAATATTTTTGCAAGAAACTCATCTGAATAGGAAGAGATATATTAAATTACGATGTAGATGGATTGGCCAAATGTATCATGTGACATGCGCAGTAAGAGCTAGAGGTTTAGCCATTTTATTTAGAAAAGGTACTTCATTCACCCACAAAACCACTATTGCTGATAGAGATGGTAGGTTTCTTATATTAGTAGGTGAATTATACTCACTCCCAATCACTCTGGTTAATATTTACGGACCCAACTTTGACTCACCTTCTTTTTTTAGACATGTTTTTTCTCAGATTCCTGATATCTCTCATACTAATCTGCTTATAGCAGGTGACCTGAATTTGGTTCTAGACCAGGGGTGGGCAATTATTTTTTCCATGGGGCCACACGAGAAACAGAAAATTTTGTGGAGGGCCGGACCAAAAGGATGAACTAAATTCTGCACAATATTAATTATATTTCTTTATATAAAGCAGTGAATAACATTGTTTTTACAAGCTGCTAAGACTGGTAAGAGTATGGAAAAAACGAGGTTGCCTTACAATAAATGTCATTTATTCAATCAAATTTCCCAAAACAATGGTTAACAAAATGTGAACGTTTGTACCATTTTTTTTTCAGTCACATTCACCCCAAAACACAATAAAGACATCACAATATTGTCTTTCTACTCCAAATATCGAGCAAGATACATCATATTATAATAATGATGCCCACATTTGTAGTCTAATCACCTCATTTGGTGTTTTTCAGTTTTTCGGATCTGCTCTCCGCAAACTAAACACACGGCTTTATCTCTGACTTCAGTAAATAAATACTTAGCAGTCCATGTTTTGTTGAAAGCCCTGCATTCGGCATCTACCTTTCTTCTTTTTGCGGACATTTTGGGGGCTAAAGTCTTCTTGTGACCTGCTCGCAACAACGTCGATTCGGTGTAGGTATCAGATCTACAGATCGGCTCGGGCTCCGGCGCCTGCTGGTGACGTCACACTATGTGATTGGCTGGACCGTTTGAAGGATGATGTACAAGTCTGTGGTTGGTCTGGACAAATTACGGAAGTAGTTATCGCGGGATTAGGTTTCGTGGAATTTCATGTCATGTTCATGTCGCGCGCATTGCGTTTTTGTTGAACACAACTTCAAAATAAAAGCAATGCACATTCAGTCCATGCATGAGGTAAAATTAGAAAATATGTTTATTTTGTAATTTCTAATTAACCTTACGCGGGCCGGTCAGAATGAACCAAAGGGCCGGATGCGGCCCGCGGGCCGGAAAATGCCCAGGTCTGTTCTAGACCCATATTTGGATCGCTCATCAAGTCGTAGAGCACCATCTTCAAAATCAAGCATATTTTAAAAGAATTTTTGAGAAATTCAAATATTTTTGATGTATGGCGAATCTTTCATCCACAAGAGAGGGCTTATTCTTTCCACTCTAATGTTCACAATGTGTATACACGAATTGATTATTGCCTGGCAGACTCTAAATTAATATCACTAATAAATAAGGTTACATATCATGATATAATTATTTCAGATCATGCTCCCGTCTCACTTTCTTTAAAGCTTAACGACCTACCTAAGCGTGATAAGATGTGGCGACTTGACCCACAACTTTTGAAGGAGCCTGAGGTTTGTGCATATATTGGGTCACAAATTACTTTCTTTCTTGAAATGAATGATTTACCTGAAACATCCCCATCTATATTGTGGGAAACACTAAAGGCTTATGTTAGAGGATGCATAGTATCTTTTCTGGCTGAAAGAAAGAGAAAGAGACGGACTGAACTGGTTGAGCTTGAAAAACAAATTAACCAAATGGACAGAGAAAATGCTATACGCCCTTCCAATGACACATACAAGAAAATACTTTCACTGCGGTACAGATACAATCAGATACTCTCAGACTGTATAACCAGGGCCTTTTTGTTCACACAACAAAAGTATTTTGAATTTGGGGAAAAGCCTCATAAATTGCTTGCTAGACAACTTAGGAAGATGGAGAGTGATCGCACGATAACTCAAGTGAAATCAGAACAGGGAGATATATTGGTTTCTTACAAAGATATTAATCAAAGGTTTCAAAATTTTTATGAGGAGTTATACTCTTCTAGTACAGCAGTAGATTGTTCTATTATAGACAAATTCTTGGACAGCTGTGACCTTCCCGCTTTAGAACAACAAGACCAGGATTTCCTTAATGCAGACCTTTCCATTTCAGAAATACAGGACACAATTAAATTATTGAAAAATAGTAAGACTCCAGGGCCCGATGGATTTCCAAACGAGTTTTATAAACAATTTAGTGATCTTATCTCCCCTTACCTGCTAAGCATGTATACACAAGCAAAAAAAGATGGCAGTCTACCTCCCTCACTGAATGAGGCCATAGTAACAGTATTACCCAAAAAAGGGAAGGACCCAGTGGACGTGAGCAACTATTGAGGTATTTCACTCACGTGACCAAGTCATGTGACGCTGCCATTTTGGACGGCACGGCTCGAATCGGTTTGAATGCGAGGAAGGCGACAAACGAAAAACATAAAAGAAAAAGGAGCGAGATGCAGAAAACACCTTCACTATCCAGCGACGTAGGGCATTTACAGGGCGAGCAGAGGGAGAGGTATTTGCAAAAATTGAGGTTAGCAGGCTTAGAGAACGACGTTTACCTGCTTCCACCAGGATTGTTCACTGACGTACGGAAGTACACGAAGCCCTCGTCTTTACCTGACTTCGGCCCACATGATCTGTATACCTATGTCGTTAAAAACCCATCGCCATACACAGGTATTGATCTGAAAGCGTATAAGAGTTTGGATGCCTACAAATATTTTGTGTCAGGCTGGGTAACATGCCTACATCAGCGGGTCGTCCCTGGAGCCGGTGGTCGCCATCTGATTACAGCTAAGGTTTGTTCACATTTTCATTTACTTTCGGTCCTCAGGATAAACAAAATGTTATTAAATGTCATTGAAATAACTTCTTAGTCTGTTGAGACATGGCCCGTTATAAATTTGCTGTTACCAGGCAATGACCAAGAACTGTATTATTAGGGTCGGTGTAGTTGTAGCAGTGTATTAGCAACTAGCTGTTAGCACTAGCTAATGTCAACAACATAGTAGCTGGTATGTTACTGTAGCAATGTTTACGTTCAGTCATTTGGATGACTGTTAAAACCTTTCAGTCTCAAGTTTTTCCTTTACTGGATTTACTAGTTTACTGAGCTAGCGCGCTCGGCCAAGCCGGGAGCCATCGCGCGCTCTCCGGCCGAGCCGGGAGCCATCGCGCGCTCTCCGGCCGAGCCGGGAGCCATTGTGTGCTAGCTCAGTAAACTAGTAAATCCAGTAAAGGAAAAACTTGAGACTGAAAGGTTTTAACAGTCATCCAAATGACTGAACGTAAATATTGCTACAGTAACATACCAGCTACTATGTTGTTGACATTAGCTAACTTGCCGTCCAAAATGGTGGACACCGGGGCGTCACGTGACCCTGTGACGTCAGGTGAAATACCTCAATAGACCCATCTCACTTTTGACATCTGACCAAAAGATACTAGCTAAAGCCCTGTCTCTCAGACTTAATTCTTTAATTAGTAAACTTGTTCATCCTGATCAGACAGGTTTTATACCAAAAAGACACTCCTTTTTTAATCTCAGACGCCTCTTTAACATAATTTACTCCCAGAAAAAGAATTCTCCTGACTTAGTTATTCTGTCATTAGATGCACAGAAAGCATTTGATCAATTATTGTGGCCTTATCTATTTTCTGTGCTAGAAAGATATAACATTGGCAGTGGTTTTAAAAAGTGGTTGATGGTTTTGTATGACAGACCTAGTGCCAGAATTTTAACTAATGGCATTCTTTCTCCACCTTTTCTATTACACAGAGGTACTAGGCAAGGTTGTGCCTTATCACCTTTACTCTTTGCCCTGGCCATTGAACCTTTGGCACAAAGAATCAGGTCTGAGGCCCGCATACAGGGATACAATGTCAATAACACATTAAATAAGATTTCCCTTTATGCAGATTATATATGTGTCAGAAAACAGAATCCAGGGACACATGTCCGCCCGGGAGGATTTTGAGTTATTGACAGATTCAGGAAGTACAGTTTCTAAGCTTTCCAATGATGCCTTCCATGTGGAGATCTGACAATATTTGAAGAATGTGTGGCCTTTTGAAAGTGTATATTTCTTAAAACAGGAAAGGGAGAAAATCGCCCTCAAAGTTTTCCATCTCAGCTACTCTGGGTGTAGGGCGGGCACATAATGGTGCTCATTTGCATGACATTAAGGAAAGCCCTACCCCCTACTAGCTAGCACGATGCTACTTTCATGTAAACAAAGATCACCACGTCAATTTTCCTTCCATGCAAAGTATGCCCAACACAATTATGAAGTACAAAAATAAGTCCTAAAGTATACTTTAACGTTTTGTGGTTGAAAAATTACTCACACCGTAAGAAAGAAAGATAGCACGATGATGACACAACTAACACAACACTAGTTTCATGTAAAGCCTCGGTCACAACTAGCCGTATGTGCTCCTACGGCCGGTCTACATGCAAAAAACGCAAGAAACACACGAGAGCGCACATTAAACGCACGAGAGCGCACGTGTGACGTGCTGATTTTTGAGCCGCAGACCGGCCACAGAGGTTCTTTGTCATGTCAAACAAACTCTACGGGCGCTTACGTTTTTTTCAGGTTGCAAGACAAACTTACAGCCAATGTGCGTCTTTCTCCGTGAACAAAAAAAAAAAGCAGCGATTTGGGAAACGCCAAAAATTGCACGGCCAAAAAATCGTACGTCCGGTTGTGACCTAGGCTTAACCAAACCACAACACTCTCCGTTACATGCAAAAATAACCACACAGCCTTAGATTAATAAACTTACCCCATCAGAAAGAGAAACGGCGCCTTGCACACACCAATGCCTCCGATGGAATGTAATCCTAGAACAGTCCGTGTATCATCTGATCATTCAAGTATTCCATTCAATCTGGAAAACGAGGTTGCGGGGTTTTTTTGCTAGAAATGGTGATCTCTGATGTAAATACCGTGTGTCTGTTTGCTTCGCGGTGTTATCAGCTCCTCTGCGCTCTGTTTAGTAACTCATTCCATAGTGAAATTACACGCCTGTATGCAGGTTAAGTAGCCATGCGCTCAGCTCATATCATACAGCTGATTCACGAAAAAAAAACAAAAGACTTAAATCATCATGTGAATGGCCCATATGGTAATTTACCCACACCCCCCAGCAGGCTACAGTCCTGACAAAAATGAGACAATTTGCAACAAAAAATTTATGCTTTTCCAACAAAACAATCTATTATCTGAAATACTGATTGCATTCTTCAAGATCTCAACTTGCACATGATGGAAAAAAACAAAAATCACAAATTTCGAAAAAAAAATGCTTCTTTTGCAATTATCTCGGATTCGTTTCGGCCGACATGTGTCCCTGGATTCGGTGAGGGGTCACATATTATTGTATGTGACTAAACCTTTGTCTTCAATACCAATTATACTAGATCTGATATCTCGTTTTGGAAATTTCTCTGGTTACAGGATCAATTGGTCGAAGAGTGAATTAATGCCAGTAAAAACACATGATCTTTCAGCCTTACAGGGGTTCCCTTTTAAAATATCACTGCAAGAATTCACATATTTAGGTATCAGAATTACCAAGGACTTTCAGTCACTGTACAAGTGCAATTTCCCTCCATTAATATCTAAGCTGCAGAATAACATTGAATTTTGGAAATCACTTCCTCTTTCACTAGCAGGAAGAATTAATGCGATAAAAATGGTCTTTCTCCCTCAAATTTTATATCTCTTTCAAAATATCCCAATTTTCCTCCCTAAGAAAGTCTTTAAACAGCTCGATGCACTTATAACTCCATTTTTGTGGGATTACAAGACACCTAGAATAAAAAGAACACATCTTTGTAGATCTAAGACAGATGGTGGGATGGGCCTCCCTGATTTCTTTACATATTACCAGGCCTGTGCTTTCCGCATTATGATAATGTGGTTGGATCACACTTTTACAGATCCAACCTGGATTGTAATGGAAAGAGCAGACTGTGCTCCTTATGATATTGGCACATTGGTATTAGCGCCAACAAAAATTCAGAAGTCTTGCTATAATCTCATCTCATCTCATTATCTCTAGCCGCTTTATCCTTCTACAGGGTCGCAGGCAAGCTGGAGCCTATCCCAGCTGACTACAGGCGAAAGGCGGGGTACACCCTGGACAAGTCACCAGGTCATCACAGGGCTGACACATAGACACAGACAACCATTCACACTCACATTCACACCTACGCTCAATTTAGAGTCACCAGTTAACCTAACCTGCATGTCTTTGGACTGTGGGGGAAACCGGAGCACCCGGAGGAAACCCACGCGGACACGGGGAGAACATGCAAACTCCACACAGAAAGGCCCTCGCCGGCCATGGGGCTCGAACCCAGGACCTTCTTGCTGTGAGGCAACAGCGCCACTACACCACTGTGCCGCCCTTGCTATAATCATAACTGTATAATCTACAATGGCATTCGCATATGGCAGCAGATTAAGTCAAGGTTCAACGCTAAATCTCTGTCCTTCTCTTTACCTATAGCTAAAAACCCATCTTTTCCCCCATCCTGTACGGACTCTGCCTTCTCACAATGGAGAGAGCTGGGTATTCTGAACATTGGAAACCTTTTCGTAGATAAAAATTTTGCCTCTTTCAGTCAACTTCAAAATCATTATGGTCTACATAAAAATAATGTTTTTAGATACCTACAAGTAAGAGACTATGTGAAGAAACATGTACCTAAATTAGATGGTGTAGAACCCACAACTTTGGATGTGTTGTTTATATTTCGAGGCGGAGCTGGACATCTCATTTCTACACTTTATTCTGCATTATTAAGCAGGTCTGTACCATCTACCCAGGGGATTAAAATTCTCTGGGAACAAGAATTTGGGGAGGGAATAAGTGAGGAACTCTGGGATGATGCTTTGGAAAACATACATAAATGCTCAGCTAGCTCAAGACACTGTTTGATTCAGTTCAAGATAATCCATAGACTGCACCTCTCAAAAACAAAACTACACAGGATATTCTCAGAAATCTCCCCACTGTGTGATAGATGTATGGCGGATGAAGCCTCTTTGCTTCACAGTTACTTTCTTTGCCCTAAGCGGTTACCATTCTGGGTCCAGATATTTAAATCAATATCAGATATGCTAGAGATCTCACTGGAGCCAGATCCAATTTTGGTGGTGCTAGGAGTATCAGATAAGTTTAATTCACTCCCAGAATTCCAGCAAAAATTGTTATCATACATGTTAATTAGGGGCGACACGGTGGTGTAGTGGTTAGCGCTGTCGCCTCACAGCAAGAAGGTCCGGGTTCGAGCCCCGGGGCCGGCGAGGGCCTTTCTGTGTGGAGTTTGCATGTTCTCCCCGTGTCCACGTGGGTTTCCTCCGGGTGCTCCGGTTTCCCCCACAGTCCAAAGACATGCAGGTTAGGTTAACTGGTGACTCTAAATTGACCGTAGGTGTGAATGTGAGTGTGAATGGTTGTCTGTGTCTATGTGTCAGCCCTGTGATGACCTGGCGACTTGTCCAGGGTGTACCCCGCCTTTCGCCCATAGTCAGCTGGGATAGGCTCCAGCTTGCCTGCGACCCTGTAGAAGGATAAAGCGGCTAGAGATAATGAGATGAGAGACATGTTAATTATAGCTAAGAAACTAATTTTACAATTTTGGAAGAAAAGTGAGACCCCTTCTGCTAAAATGTGGCTAGACGAAATGATCCGACTGTTGCATCTAGAAAGGATACGGTATGTGTTATCAAACAGACTGGAGAAATTCGAGAAGATTTGGTATCCCCTTCTCCAGCACATTCATTGATTCTGTCAAGATTTTGTTTTGTTAATTCATATTGATATCTGATTGCCTCAACAGTGTAATAGATCAGGAAGTCCCGGGGTGGGTTGGGTGTTTGTGTGAGGGTGGGGAGGGGTGGGGTGGTGTGTGGGTGGTGTGGGGTGGGAAGGGTGGGTTGTGTTATTTGTTATCTGTTGTTATATGTGGGTTAGTCTGTTTGTTGTCTTCTACTTAAAAACAAAACTTTGAATGTGTATAAATGTGTAATATATTTTTGAAATACTATTCACAATAAAAAAAGATTTGAAACAAAACGTGCCAGATCAGTCGGCTGGTGGGTTTTCAAAATAATAAATACATGCATGTATTTTTTGTGATAAATCCATATTATACTGAGTGTATTTCCCACATGAATCAATACAAAGTACCTGCATCTTTCAGTTTTTTTTAAATCAAGGCTAAATACTTCTTTCTTTGCCGCTGCCTTTTACGGTATTAAATCAAATTTGAGACTTTTAATTTGAGTTCTTTCAGCGCATATTGCTTTGGTTAGTGACTATCGGTTGTACACTACTTGTCATGATGCATTGTGGGATACTTTGAGTGCACTATATAGGATGTAAATAATCCTCACTAAGGTTTCGGACAGCACTACAAAATGGCGTCTTCACTCTATAGTGCCCTATATAGTGAGTAGGGAGCGATTTTGGACACAGGGATAGACTTATATCTCATCTCATTATCTCTAGCCGCTTTATCCTTCTACAGGGTCGCAGGCAAGCTGGAGCCTATCCCAGCTGACTACAGGCGAAAGGCGGGGTACACCCTGGACAAGTCGCCAGGTCATCACAGGGCTGACACATAGACACAGACAACCATTCACACTCACATTCACACCTACGCTCAATTTAGAGTCACCAGTTAACCTAACCTGCATGTCTTTGGACTGTGGGAGAAACCGGAGCACCCGGAGGAAACCCACGCGGACACGGGGAGAACATGCAAACTCCGCACAGAAAGGCCCTCGCCGGCCACGGGGCTCGAACCCAGGACCTTCTTGCTGTGAGGTGACAGCGCTAACCACTACACCACCGTGCCGCCTGGGATAGACTTATGTCAAAGAAAATTTGGCTGGGTGAAGAAAAGGTGGGCTTCTGTTGCGTTGGCTTAAGGTGGGCTTTTGGAGGTGGGGTACAATCCGTGATTTATACTGATCACACCATTTGACTCATTGTTACACTACACTTTAAAAATGTGGAAGTGCTGTTCGGTTTCCAGGCACCCTTTTTGTAACATTTGATCTTAACTAGATAGAAGAGACATGAAAGAATGTCACCCTTCTAGTGTTTCAAAGGCCATCAACAGTATAATGACAGAATGTGAATATGTATGAACACCTGATCCAGCTGCGTCTCAGAATTGTGTTGAATATAATATTCTCTTTCTCTCTCTGTATCATGACATTCTGACTGTGTAGTCTGTAAAAACCCATCAGATAAATTCTATGAGAGTCAAAAAAGACCAAATATGATTTTTCTAGGAAAAAAAAGACTTTACTACAAGAAAACCACATAGATTATTTTTATTTATTTTAATGGAGACTATAATCTAACCTTGCGGGCGGCACGGTGGTGTAGTGGTTAGCGCTGTCGCCTCACAGCAAGAAGGTCCGGGTTCGAGCCCCGGGGCCGGCGAGGGCCTTTCTGTGTGGAGTTTGCATGTTCTCCCCGTGTCCACGTGGGTTTCCTCCGGGTGCTCCGGTTTCCCCCACAGTCCAAAGACATGCAGGTTAGGTTAACTGGTGACTCTAAATTGACCGTAGGTGTGAATGTGAGTGTGAATGGTTGTCTGTGTCTATGTGTCAGCCCTGTGATGACCTGGCGACTTGTCCAGGGTGTACCCCGCCTTTCGCCCGTAGTCAGCTGGGATAGGCTCCAGCTTGCCTGCGACCCTGTAGAAGGATAAAGCGGCTAGAGATAATGAGATGAGATGAGATAATCTAACCTTGCCTTAGCTATTTTCTTATAAACATAATGTCAGGTAAAAAGCCATTCTATGAAATGTATTCTATCTGTAGATATCTGAAACCTTGCTAAGTGTGCAGTTTTATTATGATTTGATCGTCTTTTTGAGAAAAACACTGTAATTCATTTCAGTTTAATTATCTATCATGTCATAGTGATTTTATGATCAGATACCAGCTGACAAACTGCCAAGAGAAGAACACTAAAGTCCAGGGTCCGGTTGTTCAAAATCTGGTTATTTTAACGGCAGGTTTATCTGTAAGGCTACTATCACACTGTCTCGTATCTTGCCATGTAAGTGGTGTGGGGGTCAAATGCCAAGAAATGAGGCGTATTTTGTCCAAAATTAAAGTCCTGTGATGTACACAGTGTTTGTGTGGCGTTCCTGTGGAGTATCTGGGGGTTTTATGGGGTTCAAGGGATGTAAAGTTATGGTGTACTGAGGCATATGAGTGGCGTATGATGCGTTGCCATGGCATAACTGTTTCGTTGCTTTTCTTGGTGTGGCATTTCGTTCTTACGTGTGACATTGCTTCTGCATACCTGCGGAGTATCTGCGGTGTTCACAGGTGGGTATAAAAGGGGCCCCATGCTGCGTTCATTGTCATTCATCACAGTCAAGAAAGCATCATGCCAGTGAAGAAGTCAGGACCCAAGAAGGGCAAGGGAAGAAGGAAGACATGAGCCGCATCCAGCCAGCCCCAGAGCCACCTTCATCAGACTTGTCAACTAAAGCGTTCGCATGGCATAATAGGTGTCCGAGCAACATTCCCACTGCATCACTACTGCGTAGCTTTTGTTTTTACGGCATACACATTACGTATGTGTGACATATCAAAGCTGCTATGTATGTGCTATGGATGTTTAAATGTGGACTTAAAAATACATCACGCCCTGGCATACAAGGAGATCGTGTTATGCATTCTAGAGTGTTAGCTACATAAGCTGGTGATGCTGTGACATTGCTTTCTTATTGCCACATATCCTGATATGCCATACATACGCAAGGCTGAAACACCAATGTGTGAACCAAGCATAACCATCTGTTAAAATTTTAACCTGCCGTTAGTTAACCAGCCATTAAAAAATCGTTTCTTGAAGCTAATTTAACCATACCATGAGCAAAACAATTAGTTTAGCCCTAACCAGTTGGTTATGACATCACACTGTGTCAAAATCAAGCCCACAATGCCACACCCACCTTTGCGACAAGATGGCTAATTTTACATCTGCTTCACTCGACTGTTCTTCCATGAAGAATGAAAGAAGAGAAACAAGAACTTTTCTCCGGATGAAGAAAATTTGATACAGGTAATGGTGGAGGAGAATCATAAAATCCTCACTTCTGAACACAGCAGCAATGTAACCAATAAGAAGAGAGCAGCTTTATGTATGTTGTCATGAGGCCATGTAATGTATTGATTGGACTTGGACAAAAGGGCATTTGTCACTTCATTAACCACTCTGCTAACAGTTCCTTTCTCGATGCCCATTGTATCGCCGATGACTTGGAAAAAATTGCCGCTTGCATAAAATCTAAGGGCACTGAGCTCCTCAACGGACAATGCATGGCTTCTTTGCGTTGGGCGTTCCAAATCTTCTCGCAGCAAATCAAAAATGGAGAGATCCTCTATCAAATCAGTACCAATGTCAAAGTTCTGTGTCATTGTATCAAAGTAACTCATTTGGTCCTTGTCTGAATTGTTTTGGACGGCGTGCATTAACAATCGGGAACATGCCAGCAGCGTTCCCCTGAAAGATGAATGCTATTTTGATGTTTGCATAACCACTTGGTTAAAAGCTAATTGAGGCTGGGAGGTGTGTTGACTTTAACCACTTGGTTAACTTTTAATGGAGTTTTGAACAACAGTTTAATGGTAGGCTATATTTAACATAATGTTAGATAGTGATTTCACCATTGGTTAAAAGATAACCATGTTTTGAACAACTGGACCCAGATAACACCTGGCACTAGCATGCATCAACCTGGGTGATCCGAATATACCTGGACAGCAGTAAGGACAGGTCTGAACAGGGTCCAGTGTGTCTTGTAGATACATTGTGATCCGATCACTCAAACCACCTCTGATGCATATGTAGTGCACCTGTAGTCTGAGCCAAAAACTCCCTTAAGAGTAGGGTTTGTACATCAATAAAAAATAATAATAAATTGCAGACAATTATCAATATATATATATCAGCATTTTTCAGATAGACATAAATAGGTGTAAATAAATACATGAAACCTTAATTACCGTATCTAAATTGTGAAGGCTTATCAGTGTTCAGTGTCATATCAGGAAGCACCACTAGATGGAGTTGTATTAGTCTGCCAATTGTAAATTTACATACACCAAAACCACATGCAGCACAAAACATGGGCGATTGCTCTAAGACAACGAGGGAGGCTCAGCCTCCTCTAAAAATGACGAACATCGTGTAGGATGAATTGCGCTAGGCTTATGTTATAGCCGACCTTATAACATTGCAATTTCAGATCCAGAATCATAGAAATATGTGCTCAACCCACTACAGTGCGAAATCATTCCCTTATAACTTTAATGTGTGTGTGAGTTTTTCCCCCTCGTGACAGCGCGATGCAGCGCAGCCTCAGTGGACTTCAATGGCATTTGGGAGCTCTGTGCTTTTCAATCTCAAAATGCAAGACGATTATTGGACAAATACTGTGAAAACGCCCGCCCACGGAGTCTCACGGACTCCCAGCCTCAATGGACTTCAATGGCATTTGGGAGCGATGCGCTTTTCAATCTCAAAATGCAAGACGGTTATTGGACAAATACTGAGAAAATGCCCGCCTACGGACTCCCAGCCTCACATGGGAGGGACATGGCAAAGCTTTCCGCGAAGAGACTGGTGATTGGTGAAAGCGGCCGGATATTTTCTTTGATTGACAGCGCGTTTCAACTATAGACAGGCAGCGGTGAATTTCAGTTCAGTCCCATGCGGATTCGCAAGTGCTGTGGTGTATTGTAAGAGATCGGCTTACATTTCGATTTCATTCATTACATACGGTTTCTACCAACTTTTTTAGTTTGTATATATTTTCATTGTAAATAAAGTGTAAATATAGTGTTGTCAAGTTTGCTATCTTAGTTCCAGAAATTTCGTTTATTTGAGTGACTGAACTTGAACTTGAGGGGGCTAGTCAGCTAGCAAGAAAGCTGTGCACGGATGCCAAGCATTGCTGATTTAATTTTGGCGAAGCCATTTGCCAGTCTTCCTTTCGAGGAAAAAATTAAAATTAAAGAGCAGGGTAGACCAACGCCTCAAATTGACTTGGTGAAAAAGGTAGGGAATAATACTCATTCCTTTCAGCTCTCCTGGTACGAGAAAGTGAATTGGCTAACAGCAAGTGACCCACATCAACAACAGTAAATAGGCTACTTTAGTAATATGTCATGGATGGACCAAAAATATAGAATCTATTTAAAATGTTTATGCTGAGTATATTATATTGGAATATATATTTTTCTGGATATGAATTAAACACAGCTACAATTTGGAAAACATTTTTAAACAAAAACACAGCCGAGAACATTTCACACTACAGATCTGGATTAAAAGTGAAGGGTTATCAAAATTGTCAATAAAATATTTCTCAGTCAAAATAAGTAAAATATAGGGAAAGTGTCATTGAATGAAATGTGTGGCACCCAGCTCTACTGCTGAGGTTCCTGACAAAGAGCTGTTTTCAATAATTATCAATTTTTAAACAACATGCCACAATTTTAAAATATAAAATATTAAAATATACCCCTCCCCCCCAACACCACCATCATGTATATTGGACAGTAGGCTAATGGGCCAAAAGAACCTGTTATTTCACAGTTTGTGACGCTGCCAACAATCAGCCAGATCAGAGGCAAGAATATGGGCAAAACTGATGTTTTTTCTTTTAAAATCTGGAAATATCGTAACCTACCAGCCTCCCCTGTTTGAAAGACTACCAGCCGCCACTGGCACAAAAGTAGGTGCAAAAGAGGTGAGCAAGGTAACTTAATAATAACTGTACAAGGCCTATAGGGGCCTTTCACTGATGTCACATGGTGTCCACCATATTGCCAGGCAAAAAAGAAGCACTGGCACGACAGTTAATAATGAAAATCAAGACGACTGCAGTCAGTACAATCTCTCTGAAATGATGAAAAATTTATATTATACCAGCAGATCACATTACATCCAAAAGCTGGAACATGCAGGCATCACAGATCCATATAATTTACCCAGCACATGGTTAGCACTGTTGCCTCACAGCAAGAAGGTTCTGGGTTCAAGCCCAGCAGCCAATAGGGGCCTTTATGTGTGGAGTTTTCATGTTCTCCCCGTGTCTGCGTGGGTTTCCTCCGGGTGCTCCGGTTTCCCCCACAGTTCAAAGACATGCGGTTAACATGGGGCAGCCTTTGGCTGAAGTGCCCTTGAGTAACTGCTCCCCGGGGACTGTAGCATAGCTGCCCACTGCTCTGGGTATGTGTGTGTGCTCATTGCTCACTTGTGTGCATGTGCATCTGTTCATAGCTTCTGGTGGGTTAAATGCAGAGGATGCATTTCACTGTGCTTGAGTGTACATGCAACAAAAATAAAGGCTTATTCTTCTTAATTTACCCACAAATGTATTTATTCCCCTTCAAAAGTGGACAGCAAACCAGCTACCAGATTTGGGACACGACGGCATCCTGAACTATTTAGTATTTGGGACTTCTCGATAAACTGGAGACATAATAAAGGCATACAAAAGTACAGATGCCTACCAGTATTTCGAGGCAGGTTTTATGCCGGAATGTTAAGGGAAATTCCTGATAAAGGAAAATGCCTTATTATGACAAAGGTAAGTTCAAATATGGAGTTCTAAGAGTAATAAACAAGCCAGGGCCTAGCTCTAGCATATTTTATGATGTTTAGCTGAATCTACATTATCGGTACATAACAAACATGTTGCTAGTCCAGCCAAGCATTCGATCTAATAAAATATAATGTGACCATGCAAACTAATAAAAGCTTTACTATCTAAACCACATTTCTGTCCACATTTCTGTTACGCCAACTTACAGACTTGTTGAATGGTAACTTGAGGATACCAAGGTGAGATCTAGATCTATGGGATTTTTATAACTGAATAGCCTTGAGCTAGAAAAAATGTGAGGAGAAATAACAGGTGCACAGAGCTTTCATACGAAGCGGATATAAAATGTTCTCCATACACACGGGAATGCTTTGTTGGCATCCAGGCTTTCCGCTTAACTGCAGCTTGCCATTTTGCTCGTCTTTCTGGGTTTGCCTGGAAGCAGTGAAAAGTTAAACCAGGCTTATCTCCACATCTGTTATTACATCCAAAAGCACTACAGGTCTCTGGCATTGTTTTTTTTTGTTTTTTAGATGTAACTTTTAAAAGTTTCTGTACAGTGGTGCTTGACATTTTGTGAACCCTTTAGAATTTTCTATATTTCTGCATAAATATGACCTAAAACATCATCAGATTTCACACAAGTCCTAAAAGTAGATAAAGAGAACCCAGTTAAACAAATGAGACAAAAATATTATACTTGGTCATTTATTTATTTATTGAGAAAATGATCCAATATTACATATCTGTGAGTGGCAAAAGTATGTGAACCTCTAGGATTATCAGTTAATTTGAAGGTGAATAACGGGATGACAATCAGGTGTGAGTGGGCACCCTCAGGGTATTATGGCACGAACAAAGGAGATTTCTGAGGACCTCAGAAAAAGCGTTGTTGATGCTCATCAGGCTGTAAAAGGTTACAAAGCCATCTCTAAAGAGTTTGGACTCCACCAATCCACAGTCAGACAGATTGTGTACAAATGGAGGAAATTCAAGACCATTGTTACCCTCCCCAGGAGTGGTCGACTAACAAAGATCACTCCAAGAGCACGGCATGTAATAGTCAGCGAGGTCACAAAGGACCCCAGGGTAACTTCTAAGCAACTGAAGGCCTCTCTCAAATTGGCTAATGTCAATGTTCATGAGTCCACCATCAGGAGAACACTGAATAGCAATGTTGTGCATGGCAGGGTTGCAAGGAGAAAGCCATTGCTCTACAAAAAGAGCATTGCTGCTCATTTGCAGTTTGCTAAAGATCACGTGGACAAGCCAGAAGGCTATTGGAAAAATGTTTTGTGGACGGATGAGACCAAAATAGAACTTTTGGTTTAAATGAGAAGCGTTATGTTTGGAGAAAGGAAAACACTGTATTCCAACATAAGAACTTTATCCCATCTGTGAAACATGGTGGTGGTAGTATCATGGTTTGGGCCTGTTTTGCTGCATCTGGGCCAGGATGGCTTGCCATCAGTGATGGAACAATGAATTCTGAATTATACCAGCAAATTCTAAAGGAAAATGTCAGGACATCTGTCCATGAACTGAATCTCAAGAGAAGGTGGGTCATGCAGCAAGACAACGACCCTAAGGGCACAAGCCGTTCTACCAAAGAATGGTTAAAGAAGAATAAAGTGAATGTTTTGGAATGGCCAAATCAAAGTCCTGACCTTAATCCAATCGAAATGTTATGGAAGGACCTGAAGTGAGCAATTCATATGAGGAAACCCACCAACATCCCAGAGTTGAAGCTGTTCTGTATGGAGGAACGGGCTAAAATTCCTCCAAGCCGGTGTGCAGGACTGATCAACAGTTACCGCAAACGTTTAGTTGCAGTTATTGCTGCACAAGGGGGTCACACCAGATACTGAAAGCAAAGGTTCACATACTTTTGCCACTCACAGATATGTAATATTGGATCATTTTCCTCAATAAATAAATGACCAAGTGTAATTTTTTGTCTCATTTGTTTAACTGGGATCGCTTTATCTACTTTTAGGACTTGTGTGAAAATCTGATGATGTTTTAGGTCACATTTATGCAGAAATATAGAAAATTCTAAAGGGTTCACAAACTTTCAAGCACCACTGTGTTCTTGCCACTCACAGATATGTAATATTGGATCATTTTCCTCAATAAATAAATGACCAAGTGCAATATTTTTGTCTCATTTGTTTAACTGGGTTCTCTTTATCTACTTTTATGACTTGTGTGAAAATCTGATGATGTTTTATGTCATATTTATGCAGAAATATAGAAAATTCTCAAGGCTTCACAAACTTTCAAGCACCACTGTAGATGTTTACTGAATTGGGCTTACAATCACTCGTGTACACTTGTGGCGGTTGTTGTCCAACACAAAGCTTGGCCGGCAATACGGCCGTATAAACAAATTTGCAGTTGCAATAATGTCTGAGAAAGGCCCCTATAGATTTTATATCACCCCTGTTTGTCTCTGAAAGCTATTATTCCCAACTACAGATGGCCAAATGAATGAATTGGAAAGCACACATATTATGCATATAATTTAAATGTTTTAATACAGGAATGCCTCATATTGATAAAATAATGTGGCAATAAATAATCAATATATGGATATTTTATGACCTCCATACTGATGAGCCCCAGACAGCAACAAAGGACTGCCTAATGGACTGCATCATTGCCCTTGCCAGAAAACATTGTGAGACTGTTTGGAAATCATGCTGATTGGTATAGATCTTCACTGCTAGGCTAATGGATAAAGGTGATGCTATAACAGCAGTGATGAAAGCAGCTGTTTTTTGTAGCTTCTTTCATCATCTCATCTTTTTTGCTAACAGACCACATGATCGAAACATCTGAAACAGCCGTATAGGTACACGAGATAGGATTTGCAGGACATTTCAGCCTGAAAACAAATGCAGCGGTAGACTGATATACTGTAATAAATGTTTGTGACACCCTTCCTCCAGTGGAAATGATGCATGAAATCTTATCACTAGAGATAGTGGTCACTGGAGAGGCTTTCAAAATGCCAAGTGTGTTTCAGCTCTTCACTTGTGATCGGATCACTAAAGGCGGATGTTGATACCAGATGTGAACAGCACCTTACCCTCTCACACCAAATGATGAAATGTTTAAATGACCTAATAAAAAGAGATGAATAACAAGAAATTTTACTTCACAGAACAGATACAACTATAAGCCTAGTGTTTAAATGCAGAAAGTGACTTTTACTTCAGGTGATGAGAGAGAAACTGATGTGTTTGATGCTGATAACCAAAGTGAGAACTCATTTCCGATTTTCCTATCCATACATTCTCAATACCAGTTTTCTGTCAGGGGAAGCTGGAGCCAATCCCAACTGCCTTTGGGTGAGAAGCGAGGTACACCCTGGGCAAGTCACCAATCTATCACAGGGCTACCTAAGACAACTGACCATTCACACTGACATTCACAACCTGTGGGCAATTCAGAATAGCCTGTTGACCTAATCCACATGCCTTTGGACTGTGGGAGGAAACTGGAGCAACTGGAGGAAACCCAAACGGGCACTGAAAAAACATGCAAACTCCACACAGAAAGGCCCCAGCCAGGTACAAGTTTCAAACCCAGAACCTTTTTGATATGAGTTGACAGTGCAAACCACTGTACCATGTAGAGCTTTCCCAGTTTGCCACACATATTGGAAAAGATGGTCATTGTGCATGTATTGACATGGATTACATTACATTACATATATTTAGCAGGCACTCTTATCCAGAGCGATGTCCAAGAAGGGGGTACATGACATGACACACTGCAGGTTAAGGGTTAAGGGCCTTGCTCAAGGGCCCAACAGTGGCAGCTTGTCAGTAGTGAGGCTTGAACCCATGACCTTCTGATCAGTAACACAGCCTTAAAGCTAGACGGCCTTTTGATTTCATAAAATCTGTGAAATTTAGTTCCCTCTGAAATTTGGTCATTGTGATATATCTCAAATAAAGGCCATTCGATGGCTGGGAAGTTATTTAATTTAATTATGAGGGGATTCCTGAGCAAATAATGTGCATGAAATCGCTCGCTTCGCACAGTCAAGCAGACAGAGGAAGTCCATGTGCGCATGTACAGATTTAGCTTATTCTTCTTCTTTTGGGTTTTACGGCAGCTGGCATCCACGGTGTTGCATTACTGCCATCTACAGGTTTACCTTTGACTGTGCACTGACAGTTCCATCATTCTGTCGCTAAACAAATAGCTGATCACACGGAGGTGCTCGCTGAGCGCCAATATTTATTAGTTTGGTCCTGTGTTTCCTTTCCTTTGCATATAACATTATGTCTTTTCTTCTCACTTTCCGTTACTGTCGTCAGTCTTTCATGTTTCACTTGCACACTCACGTCCTCCATTTTTCTCTCCTGTTTCAAATTTATATCCCACAATACCTTGTGCGAACGAGTAAAGCCCACCATTTATTTATTTTTTATTTATCTCATGTTTTACCAGGGTGGCACGGTGGTGTAGTGGTTAGCGCTGTCGCCTCACAGCAAGAAGGTCCTGGGTTCGAGCCCCAGGGCCGGCGAGGGCCTTTCTGTGTGGAGTTTGCATGTTCTCCCCATGTCCGCGTGGGTTCCCTCCGGGTGCTCCGGTTTCCCCCACAGTCCAAAGACATGCAGGTTAGGTTAACTGGTGACTCTAAATTGACCGTAGGTGTGAGTGTGAATGGTTGTCTGTGTCTATGTGTCAGCCCTGTGATGACCTGGCGACTTGTCCAGGGTGTACCCCGCCTTTCGCCCGTAGTCAGCTGGGATAGGCTCCAGCTTGCCTGCGACCCTGTAGAAGGATAAAGCGGCTAGAGATAATGAGATGAGATGTTTTACCAGGAAGGTCCCATTGAGATACAACATCTCGTCTTCCAGGGAGTCCTGGCCAAGATAGCAACTTAAAAGTTTTATACAAGAAATACAGACTAACATAAACCAAAACACTAGGACAAAACAGTCAACAATCACACATAGAACACAGAGTAAAAAAAAAAAAAGAGAAATGAGACACAAGTAGTATAAAATGAAGAAGCAGTAGCCTTAATTAAAAACAATGACACTCTTCTGTAAGTACTGACTTTAAACAATTTTTAAAAAATGCAATAGAGGGTATTGTCACAAGATTTAGTGTATTTTGTAGCTCATTCCAAGCACATGGTGTATATGCACAGAAGGCTGTTTTACCAAGTTCTGTTCGTGACATTGGAATTTGAAAAAGTATTTTCTCTGATGCACGAGTGCTATAAGTGTAAGTACGCCATACAAGCAGACGAGATATATAGAATGGCAACTTACCTAAGATAGCTTTTGCAACAAATATTAAAATATGACTTTTCCTTCTTATAGACAGAGATATCCACTGAACCATATGATAAAGGTTACAGTGATGCGTCCTTGCGTTTGCCCCTGTTATGAAGCGCAGGGCAGAATGGTACACCACATCCAACTTTTTCAGAAGGGATGTGCCAGCATGCATATATATCACCATAGTCTATAACTGCCATAAAAGTACTTTGAACTAGTTTCTTTCTGGCTGCAAAAGGAAAAAAAATTTTCAAACGAAAATAAAAACCTAACTTTGGCCTTAGCTTTTTTAAGAGACTATCTATGTGGGTGCCAAAGGACAATTTGTCGTCAAGCCATATACCTAGGTATTTGTAACAGGTAACCCTCTCTAGATGACTGCCATCTAGTGTTGATGCATGATGTTGTATCTTGTATTGGGTCATGGCGAAGCAGGAAAAAATAGCAGAGAATTTAGGGCCACGTTCTATTAAAAAAGAACCTAATAAAATTGGAAGTCTGTAATTCAAATTCAGTAGCTTTCAGTCCACTAATCAAAAATAATTGAGTGTCGGGGAAAATTCTTTTTATGACCCACACTTGAAAAATCTGAAAGGCAGTCTGTCTTTAACCATTGAGCCACTACTGTCCTATAACACACAGATTCCAACATATAGAATACATAGAACACAGCATACTTTTAGATCAAGTTTTCATTTTAGTAGAAGAGCTTGAATAGAATATAATGCAAGAAATAATAAGGCTAATCATTTTTTCTTCTCACTGTTTCATAATTAAAGCTATCAAAGTGCTTAAGGAATACCTTAGCCTTTTGCACTCCTTTTCTTTGTGTAAGCACAACTGATATCTGCCAGCAGGGGCTGGGATTAGTGGAGAAGCAGTTTTCTCTTTCAGAGCCCATAAAGCATTGAAGGTGTTACTGTAATACAGAAACACACCCCTCTCCCTTCTGCAGCCACCTCCAATCTGCCTTACACTCCACTCAGATAGTCTACTCTGGAAGTCTTCGAGACTGTTTCACTTGATGGATTAGGCCATCAGTAAGAAATAATTAAGAATGTGCCGCAGGCTTGTCGGACCGAATACAGCATCAGTTGGGGAGCAAGGGTCAACTCCTCAAAGCCACATCTTTCTGTTACACTCTCTTAAAGTGTAATAGAACTATATCCATTTACCGAAGTCTAAACACAAGGTCAGGGGGTAATGGGCTTTGGGTGGAGTGTAGTAAGCAGTCACAGATAGCATTGTATACCCTCTACCCTCTAAAGCCTTTATTCCCTCGAGATATACTTGAGCAATAACCGTGTCACTGTTAATAAAATTCCTATTGTATACATATCACAAATAAGCTCACCAAAAAAAAGTCTAAATTTAGGCTTTCACTTGTTCATTTTTAACTGTTCTGGTTCATGATCTCCATACAACACAAGTCTACACTCCCTGTGTCCAAAACCACTCACTCATTCACTACTCCCTACTCCCTATATCGGGAATTACTATATAGAGGACTGTAGATTAGATTAGATAAAACTTTATTGATCCCTTTGGGCGGGTTCCCTCAAGGAAATTAAGATTCCAGCAGCATCATTACAGATAAACAGAGAAAATAAATAGAGAAAACTTGTAGATAAATTAAAATAAATTATTTACATATACAAATATAAAAAGAATAAGATATGGGGAAGGGGGGAAGGAGGGGGGAAAAGGAGAAGGGGGGTGGCGGCAGGAGAGATATTGCACTTTATATTGCACATTATATTGCACATTGTCCGGTATTGCTTATTGTTAGGCTAGGCTACTTCTCCTTCCCATCCTCTGGCCTCCGGTTACCCCTCCCCCCCCCCCCCCCCCCCCCCCAGAGAGGAGTTGTACAGTCTGATGGTGTGAGGGACAAAGGAGTTTTTGAGTCTGTTTGTCCTGCACTTCGGAAGGAGCATTCTGTCACTGAACAGGCTCGTCTGGTTGCTGATGACGGTGTGCAGAGGGTAACTGGCATCATCCATGATGTTCAATAGTTTGTCCATAGTCCTCTTCTCTGCCACCATCACCAGAGAGTCCAGCTTCATGCTGACCACAGAGCTGGCCCGCCTGATCAGTTTGTCCAGCCTGGATGTGTCCTTCTTGGATGTGCTGCCCCCCCAGCACACCGCGGTGTAAAACAGGACACTGGCGACCACAGACTGATAGAACATCCACAGGAGTTTCCTGCAGATGTTAAAGGACCGCAGCCTCCTAAGGAAGTATAGCCTGCTCTGTCCCTTCCTGTATAAGTGTTTGGTGTTGCAAGTCCAGTCCAGCTTGCTGTCCAGCCACAGCCCGAGGTACTTGTAGGAATCCACAGCCTCCACCTCAACTCCCTCGAGCAGAACTGGTCGTGACCTTGGTCTGGACCTCCCAAAGTCAATGACCAGCTCCTTGGTCTTTGAGGTGTTGAGCTGCAGATGGTTCCTGTTGCACCACACAGCAAAGTCCCTCACCAGGCTCCTATACTCCTCCTCTCTGTTGTCACTGATACACCCAACGATGGCTGTGTCATTGGCAAACTTCTGAATGTGACACAGCTCTGAGTTGTAGTAGAAGTCCGCGGTGTACAGGGTGAAGAGAAGAGGGGCCAGCACCATGCCCTGGGGTGCTCCGGTGCTGCTAATCACAGTGTCAGATGTGATGTCCTTCAGCCTGACGTACTGCAGCCTGTCAGTGAGGTAGCTGGAGATCCAGGTGACCAGGCAGGGGTCCACTTACATCCTGTTCAGTTTGTGAAGCAATAGGGGCTGGATGGTGTTGAAGGCACTCGAGAAGTCCAAAAAGAAGATCCTCACTGTGCCATATCCCTTATCCAGATGCAAGTGAGCTCGGTGTAGCAGCTAGAGGATGGCATCTTCAACACCGACACCTGCCCGGTACGCAAACTGCAGACAGTCCTGGGCATGTTGTACCTGGGGTCTGAGGAGGCTGAGGAAGAGCTGCTCCAATGTCTTCATCAGATGTGAAGTGAGTGCCACCGGTCGGAAGTTGTTCAGCTCGCTGGGCCGATTTTTTTTTGGGAACTGAAATGATACATGATGTCTTCCAGAGGGTTGGCACTCTCCCCAGCTGCAGGCTGAGGTTGAAGATGCATTGGAGTGGTTCACCCAGTTCAGCAGCACAGGTCTTCAGTAGGCGGGGGGACACCTTTTCCGGGCCTGCTGCTTTCCTGGGGTGAAGCTTCCTCAGTTGACCTCTGACCTGGTCTGCAGTAATGCATGGAGGAGTCTGTGTTGAGGTGGGGGAGGAGGGGGCTGCTGTGATGACTGGGGGAGGTGTGTTGAGGGAAGAAGGAGAGATGGCTGCAGTGAGGGAGAGGGTGGGGGGGACGTGGGCTGGTTGAACTGATTGAAAAAGTCATTCAACTCATTTGCCCTCTCCACTGTCCCCTCAATGACTCTGGTCTTTGTATTGTGGCCTGTGATGGTTTTCACACCTTCCCAGACCTCCCTCATGCTGTTCTCCTTCAGCTTCTGCTCCACCTTTTTCCTGTAGCTGTCCTTAGCTTCCCTCATGCAGTGTTTTACCTCCTGCTGTGCTGCTTTTATCGCCTCCCTATCCCTGCTCCTGAAGGTGGCCTTCTTCCTGTTGAGGACAGCTTTGACTTCCTGTGTTACCCATGGCTTGTTATTAGGGTAACACCATACAGTCTTAGCGGGGGAGACCACATCTGCACAGAAGTTGAGGTAATCCGTCAGACAGTGTGTCAGCCCCTCTATGTCCTCACAGTGTGGGCTAAGCAGCACATCCCAGTCCATGATGTCATAACAGTCCCTGAGGGCATCTTCCATTTCAGGGGACCACCTCCTGATGGAGCTAGTTGTTGCAGGCTGCCTTTGAACTGGGGGGTGTACTTGGGCTGTAGAAGAACCAGGTTGTGGTCAGACTTCCCTAGTGGGGGGAGGGGTGTGACTCTGTATGCATCCCTCACATTAGCATACAGCAAGTCAATTGTCCTGTTGTTCCTTGTTGGACAATCCACAGCCTGGTAAAAAGCAGCCAAAGTAGAGTCCAAAGTAACATGATTAAAGTCCCCAGAAATGATGATAAATGCCTCAGGGTGCTGTGTCTGCAGCCTTGCTGTGACAGAGTGAATCCCCTCACATGCAGCAGCTGCGCCTGCCCTCGGAGGGATGTAAACACAGATGGTGATCACATGACTGAACTCCCTTGGCAGATAATATGGCCGCAGGCTAACAGCTAGCAGCTCCAAGTCTGGGCAACATAAGACTGTCTTTACGGAGATATGTCCCGGGTTACACCAGCGATTGTTCACATAAATGATGATTCCCCCAACTTTGCTTTTCCCGCATGTGTTAGTGTCTCTGTCGGTTCTCACAGCAGTGAATCCCCGCAGGTCCATGTTAGCATCCGGTATGAGGTGTGTTAGCCATGTCTCCGTAAAGATAAATAAGCTGCTCTCCCGGTAAATCCGCTGGTTGTTCAGAGCAGAAAGCTCGTCAACTTTATTTGGCAGCGAGTTCACATTCCCCATGATAACGGAGGGAATGGATGGTTTGTAGCACTGCCGGTTGTCCGCTAGCTTAGCCTTTAGCTTAGCTCCAGCTTTGCAGCCCCTGGGTTTCCTCCTCAGCTCGGCCGGGATGGGGTGTCGTATCCTGGCTCGTCCCATTGTTTTCAGGGCCAGCAGCTCTTCTCTCGAATAAGAGAGAAAACTGGCTCCTAGTTGCATGTTAAAGTTAAATATATCCATGTTATATAGTAAAACACACTATGTCTTCGTAAGAAGAGCAGAAAAGTAAAAAAGGTGGAAAAAAAAGAGGTTTAAAGAGCTAAAAACTACAGAGCTACCGGAGAGGCAACCGTCTCACACAGCGCCCATACGTGAGAAATATATAGTGAGCTCGTTGATAAAATGAAAAAACACTTTTGGACACGGCGGCACAGTGGTGTAGTGGTTAGCGCTGTCGCCTCACAGCAAGAAGGTCCGGGTTCGAGCCCTGTGGCTGGCAAGGGCCTTTCTGTGCGGAGTTTGCATGTTCTCCCCGTGTCCGCGTGGGTTTCCTCCGGGTGCTCCGGTTTCCCCCACAGTCCAAAGACATGCAGGTTAGGTTAACTGGTGACTCTAAATTGACCGTAGGTGTGAATGTGAGTGTGAATGGTTGTCTGTGTCTATGTGTCAGCCCTGTGATGACCTGGCGACTTGTCCAGGGTGTACCCCGCCTTTCGCCCGTAGTCAGCTGGGATAGGCTCCAGCTTGCCTGCAACCCTGTAGAACAGGATAAAGCGGCTAGAGATAATGAGATGAGATGAGACTTTTGGACACTACTCCGTCGCGCTGTTATTTATATCATAACTGTTGCATGATTAAAACGTGCCAGATCAGTTGGCCGGTGGGTTTTCAAAATAATAAATACATGCATGTGAGGGCGGCACGGTGGTGTAGTGGTTAGCGCTGTCGCCTCACAGCAAGAAAGTCCTGGGTTCGAGCCCCGGGGCTGGTGAGGGCCTTTCTGTATGGAGTTTGCATGTTCTCCCCGTGTCCGCGTGGGTTTCCTCCGGGTGCTCCGGTTTCCCCCACAGTCCAAAGACATGCAGGTTAGGTTAACTGGTGACTCTAAATTGACCGTAGGTGTGAATGTGAGTGTGAATGGTTGTCTGTGTCTATGTGTCAGCTCTGTGATGACCTGGCGACTTGTCCAGGGTGTACCCCGCCTTTCGCCTGTAGTCAGCTGGGATAGGCTCCAGCTTGCCTGTGACCCTGTAGAACAGGATAAAGCGGCTACAGATAATGAGATGAGACATGCATGTGATAAAATTTTTGTAATAAATCCATATTATATTGAGCATATTTCCCACATTAATAAATACAAAGTACTTTGTTTCTGCTGCATCTTTCAGTTCTTTTAAATCAAGGTTGAATACTTTCTTTTTTACCACTGTCATTTATTAAATCAAATTTGAGGCTTTTGATTTGATTTCTTTCAGCGCGACCACAATGCATGATGGGATATATTGCTTGGTTAGTGACCATCGGTTGTACACTACTTTTCGTGATGCACTGTGGAATACTTTGAATGCACTATGTAGGGTGTAATAATGCTCACTATACATTCGGACAGCACTACAAAATGGCGAACTCACTACAACCCTGGTTCCAAAAAAGTTGGGACAAAGTACAAATTGTAAATAAAAACGGAATGCAATGATGTGGAAGTTTCAAAATTCCATATTTTATTCAGAATAGAACATAGATGACATATCAAATGTTTAAACTGAGAAAATGTATCATTTAAAGAGAAAAATTAGGTGATTTTAAATTTCATGACAACACATCTCAAAAAAGTTGGGACAAGGCCATGTTTACCACTGTGAGACATCCCCTTTTCTCTTTACAACAGTCTGTAAACTGTAAACGTAAACGTCTGTAAACGTCTGTAAACGTCTGGGGACTGAGGAGACAAGTTGCTCAAGTTTAGGGATAGGAATGTTAACCCATTCTTGTCTAATGTAGGATTCTAGTTGCTCAACTGTGTTAGATCTTTTTTGTCGTATCTTCCGTTTTATGATGCGCCAAATGTTTTCTATGGGTGAAAGATCTGGACTGCAGGCTGGCCAGTTCAGTACCCGGACCCTTCTTCTACGCAGCCATGATGCTGTAATTGATGCCGTATGTGGTCTGGCATTGTCATGTTGGAAAATGCAAGGTCTTCCCTGAAAGAGACATCGTCTGGATGGGAGCATATGTTGCTCTAGAACCTGGATATACCTTTCAGCATTGATGGTGTCTTTCCAGATGTGTAAGCTGCCCATGCCACATGCACTAATGCAACTCCATACCATCAGAGATGCAGGCTTCTGAACTGAGCACTGATAACAACTTAGGCCATCCTTCTCCTCTTTAGTCCGAATGACACGGCGTCCCTGATTTCCATAAAGAACTTCAAATTTTGATTCGTCTGACCACAGAACAGTTTTCCACTTTGCCACAGTCCATTTTAAATGAGCCTTGGCCCAGAGAAGACGTCTGCACTTCTGGATCGTGTTTAAATACGGCTTCTTCTTTGAACTATAGAGTTTTAGCTGGCAATGGTGGATGGCACGGTGAATTGTGTTCACAGATAATGTTCTCTGGAAATATTCCTGAGCCCATTTTGTGATTTCCAATACAGAAGCATGCCTGTATGTGATGCAGTGCCGTCTAAGGGCCCGAAGATCACAGGCACCCAGTATGGTTTTCTGGCCTTGACCCTTACGCACAGAGATTCTTCCAGATTCTCTGAATCTTTTGATGATATTATGCACTGTAGATGATGATATGTTCAAACTCTTTGCAATTTTACACTGTCGAACTCCTTTCTGATATTGCTCCACTATTTGTCGGCGCAGAATTAGGGGGATTGGTGATCCTCTTCCCATCTTTACTTCTGAGAGCTGCTGCCACTCCAAGATGCTCTTTTTATACCCAGTCATGTTAATGACCTATTGCCAATTGACCTAATAAGTTGCAATTTGGTCCTCCAGCTGTTCCTTTTTTGTACCTTTAACTTTTCCAGCCTCTTATTGCCCCTGTCCCAACTTTTTTGAGATGTGTTGCCGTCATGAAATTTCAAATGAGCCAATATTTGGCATGAAATTTCAAAATGTCTCACTTTCGACATTTGATGTTGTCTATGTTCTATTGTGAATACAATATCAGTTTTTGAGATTTGTAAATTATTGCATTCCATTTTTATTTACAATTTGTACTTTGTCCCAACTTTTTTGGAATCAGGGTTGTATATAGTTCACTATATAGTGAATAGGGAGCGATTTCGGACACAGGGACTGACTAACATAAAGTGCATCATGTTGACTGCAATTTTTGTTTGAGATCGGGGTAACCTTTCACAAAGGTTCGACATCAAGCCTCAGAAGAAGTATAAAGGAATATATAGTGTTACCATAAATAAGTAAGTGCTACTATATATTTTAAAGTTAAAGCAATTTGACATTGAGATTTAGGTGAAAGACATCTGGCCCCAACATTCACCAGATGTCTCACCAGTTAGACCTATAATTAACTTTGCCACTGCGTGAAACGTGCACATACTCATCTCATCTCATTATCTCTAGCCGCTTTATCCTGTTCTACAGGGTCGCAGGCAAGCTGGAGCCTATCCCAGCTGACTATGGGCGAAAGGCGGGGTACACCCTGGACAAGTCGCCAGGTCATCACAGGGCTGACACACAGACAACCATTCACACTCACATTCACACCTACGGTCAATTTAGAGTCACCAGTTAACCTAACCTGCATGTCTTTGGACTGTGGGGGAAACCGGAGCACCCGGAGGAAACCCACGCGGACACGGGGAGAACATGCAAACTCCGCACAGAAAGGCCCTCGCCGGCCACGGGGCTCGAACCCGGACCTTCTTGCTGTGAGGCGACAGCGCTAACCACTACACCACCAATACTACTGAAACTCTATGAAAGGAGCCTTTAAATATGTCAGAATATCAATAAAGCTGAGCGTATCATTTTTTAGATTAATTTTTAATATAAGAAAAATACAGCTCTACTGTCATCAGTGCACAAATTTATCATTGTTTACAAATAGAAAAATCACAACAGTATGTTAAGGTCTTTCCACATCCAGAGTACCATGAATACACAAAGCAAAAGTGCAAAAAACAAAATAATAATTTAAGAATTTAACACAGCATTAATATTCACATTAAACGTGATGGTATCATGTGAGCATTCCACCAAAAATTAAAAATCACATGACAATGGAGTGGACAAGTGATGATGAGCTGGTGTTTATTCTTTTACAAAAAAAGGTGTGTAGATGACAATATCGTGGTTTAGTCCGGTTAATGCACGTGATATTTTTTTGTTTGGGTCCGGTTTTAAATCTGGGTTTATCACATCAAACTTAAAGGCTAGACGAACACAGCTAGCTTGTTCATTTCATGCAAATGGTGCTGAGGTGTCATGTTAGTTTGTTTTAATCATTGTGGGATACCACTGCAGTGGCGATAAGGGCCAAAATTTTGTAAGTAGACAAATCTCAGTTTGTAAGATGCATTTAATTGCTATTTACTTCATTTTCTGTATAATTTGTAAGCATTTTGTGAGATCTATTTATTATCCCATTGCATTTTCACAGGAAAACCATGTCACGTGATTTCAAGCACTCACAGTTATCAAATATTTTTGAAACTACAGGTTCTAAAGCTCATATTTCTATTGCAGTGTGTCTTACCAGATGACAGTAGGTACCATTTTTATGATGGTCTTTGGTATAACCTGACCGTGAGTAGAACTCACGGGCTCCTGATTGAGAGGCGGACACACTAACCACTACTCACGGTCACCACAAACTGTACACCCACTGTTTTCATTGCTAAGCTCCTCTTGTGTTTTGTTTTGTTTTGTTCAAGACAAAGTCTTTAACCCTCTATGGTACACATTATGTTCACAATGGGCAAAAAGATATTTGTAATTTTTTTTTTTCCTGCTTAAAAATGGACACAAACAAAATCAGTCAACATTTTTTATCATATTTGAATTTATTTATTTTTTAAAATTGTGTTGCCTCAAAGCAACATTGTACCATAAATATAAAACTTAAACTTAACATAAAACTTAACATGAATCCACAAACTTTCTACGGCAAGCTGAATTGGACTAGAACACAGGTGGCACTGCCAGTTGATGAAAGTGAGGATGAGGAGGTGTCATAGAGTGATGAGGAAGATGAGGTTATTCCTCATCCTCACAAAATTTGCTATATATGTGCAAATTTTAAATGCAGGACATGAATCCACAAACTTTCTATGGCAAGCTGAATAGAGGTGGCACTGCCAGAGGTGGCACTGAATAGAGGTGGCACTGCCAGTTGATGAAAGTGAGGATGAGGAGTAACCTCATCTTCTTCATCACTATATGACACCTTCTCATCTTCACTTTCATCAACTGGCAGTGCCACCTCTATTCAGTGCCACCTCTATTCAGCTTGCCGTAGAAAGTTTGTGGATTCATGTCCTGCATTAAAAATGTGCACATATATATTATGTGATTTGGACATTCTTACAGGTCCATTAGAAACTCTTATTCATGGAAAATGCATGTACATAATTCGAAATCTTATCTCTTCATAATTCAAACTGTATCCTGACTCAATTTGCCTGGTATGTCCTTATGTGTAGTGAAAGTTCATTATGTCTAATTATTATAACTATTCTTTAAGTTCGTTTCTTAAGACACGTATTTTTTAGGATGTTACCTCGTTTGTTGACAGTTTCGGCGAACACTTCCGCCTTCTTCAAAACAGTCACCAGATGTCGAGTGGTGACGTGCCTTATCAGCTGATGTACTCTATGGAGGCGTGAACGTCCCACCCAATTTGACAGGTAGTCCACGCCTCCTGCTGTCAGGTCGCTGCCCCAGGACTGCGCTCCAGGTGTGTGACAGCGCATATGCTCCCTCATCCCGGTTCATCATCCTCTGCACCCGCTTACGTATCTCCACTGCCTCCAAAATCCAACGCTGGTATCTATTCTCTTCAGCGTGAATGACTCTGGCCTCTTCCCAATTCATAATATGATTTTGTCGTTTGCAGTGGTCTGAAATGGCTGATTTTAAGTTTTCTTGGTTTGCTTTTTGTTTTTCGGATCTTGTGAGTCAAATTGGGTGGGACGTTCACGCCTCCATAGAGTACATCAGCTGAGAAGGCAGGTCACCACTCGACATCTGGTGACTGTTTTGAAGAAGGCGGAAGTGTTCGCCGAAACTGTCAACAAACGAGGTAACATCCTAAAAAATATGTGTCTTAAGAAACGAACTTAAAGAATGTCCTTATGTGATTCTATTATGGTACAATGTTGCCTCAGGGCAACATGCAGGTTTTTGTAATTTTCTGAGATATATATATATATATACTGTATATAAAATTCTTGAAAAATACATATTTACTTATGAATGAATGAATGAATGAATGAATGAATGAATCCTTTTTTGTCACTTAGTCACAAGTACCAGCGAAATTAGCTGTCAACCCGTCCGTACATATACATACATACAATTGACACAGGGGGAGTAGACAGGACAGGAAGACAGGGATGAAAAATACAGAGTAACATGAGGGGAGGAGAAAAAAGCAACCTCCACACTATGCACCTGTGGGGAGTACAGTGTGGGAACATTAAAAAAACCACCTCAGCACATAAGCACAAAATAACAGTACATTTTACAACATGGAAACTTGGGACTCGAGGGGGAAGGGGGAAGGGAGAGGGCAATCATGGGAGGGGGAGGGGCAGGGGCAGAGGTATAGGTAACCCAGCACAAACAAGCAGTCCGGTCCTGCAGCCAAAGACGGCGCTTACCCACTTGTCACACTGGGGATAAAAGCGGCGACTGTGGGAAGTGGGGGAAGGAATACGAGAGAGTCTGACTGCAGTGATCTTCAGGGGGAGTTGTTGTCCCAGTAATGCCCTTGGCCAAGGCAAGTGCTGGCCGAGGGAGCCGAAAGCAGATGAGATTGGAATTGTTTGGTCTTGGGACGAGTAGATGCATTCTTTTACACGACAACTCTGTTTGTCCATTCTGGTCTCCGAATCGATCCATTTTCCTTTGCAAAGCCAAAAGCTTCTCCATGATGTTATCCATGTTGCGGTTCAAGTTCTGAATAGCCACAGTCTGAGTGCTGACAGCTCTGCCCACCGCTTCAATCATGTCGGGCAGCTTTATGGGGCTTTGGACAACTGTCACCGTTTTCTGATTTCCTTGATAAACCAGGACAATGCCTAATCCAATCAGCAAAAGTCCTGTAATCATGGTTCCAAATAGGTAGATGTCTTCAATGTCCTCCACAGAAAGAACTGCCAGGCACACGACCCGCCACCTCTCCCACGCGTCCATCGTGTAGCCAGCTGCGAACGTTCCGGCAGGACAGGCTGGTTCCCCCAAACCCAGGCTTCTCGTTAAGAAAATTGTGTCAATTGCTTGAAGAGACCAGTTTATCATCTCATCATCTCTAGCCGCTTTATCCTGTTCTAAAGGGTCGCAGGCAAGCTGGAGCCTATCCCAGCTGACTACGGGCGAAAGGCGGGGTACACCCTGGACAAGTCGCCAGGTCATCACAGGGCTGACACAGACAACCATTCACACTCACACCTACGGTCAATTTAGAGTCACCAGTTAACCTAACCTGCATGTCTTTGGACTGTGGGGGAAACCGGAGCACCTGGAGGAAACCCACGTGGACAACATGCAAACTCCGCACAGAAAGGCCCTCGCCGGCCACGGGGCTCGAACCCGGACCTTCTTGCTGTGAGGCGACAGCGCTAACCACTGCACCACCGTGCCGCCCCACCAGTTTATCAATTCTATGATTTTTAGTTTGTAGAGCAGTGCGGAGAGTCTCTCAAAAGTATAGACCCCTTTCACTGACGTCACCCGAAACCGGAAGTAAACAGACCCTGCGCCATTTTGGAAGACCAACAAACTCGTGATAAGGGGATAATAACGGCAGCGGTATGTGAACCCACGAGAATAAAGTGGAGTGGCAAACGACTTAAACAAACAAATCTGAGCTGTTTTATTTATGATTTATTGGCCCAACAGTAGACTTGAAAGAAACCTGTGTAAGACTTGGCAAAAAACTGTGGATATAATGGATAAGTCTGTGCATGATCTGCGGACACTTTGCGGTAAGCAAACGCAAGAAATTCAGATTTAAAACATGCTAAATTAGCCCCAAGTTGATAACTGTATGAGGAGCAAGCCTCCCAGACTTCTACAATTTAATAATAATAATAATTTAGGATGGTTTGGGGCTTGCTCGCTGCTGCCAGGTTGGTTGTTGAGTAGCCTGACTGTTTTTTTTTTTCTTGCATGTGGTATCATTGTTGACGCGAGGTTGTTTTTTGAACATGCCAATGCGGACACGATTTCCCCTGATGAGTTATGACTTCAGACGCGATGCGTGTGTGGATGTGTGGAGTCCGTGTGATATGTGCGTAAGATAGGCTTCTCATGTGTTTGGAGATCCGCGCTCCGAGACAAGCGCAAGCACACACACCCCCAAGGGAAAAAAAGGGGGCCCCCGAAAATATCGGCATAGTTTGAACACTGAGTGTAGGCACTGGGTGTAAACAACAAATAGTTTACAATGTCTGGGTAGCAAACAGATGGCAGAATTGGTGTCAGGTCCTCCCTATGTTTCCATTCTCCCTTGCCACGAGTCTTATCATATGGGTCAAACCCATCAATCACAGCCAGTTTCTCCACATACCGTGCCCTTTCTGCAGCTGGTAATGTACTCACATAACCAGAATTATCATCCATCGTGTCACTTTACTCTCGCTCGTACTTTGTTTTATATTGTGAGTGCATGTACTTGGTCTTCCAATATGGCGCCTAACAAAATCTCGCGGCGCGGTGACGTCATGTGAAAGGGGTCTATAGACAATAGACAGACGAGACAGCAGAAGCAGGAAAGATAAGGGAAGGGAGAGACAGAGAAATGCGACCGCCTTCCGTGAGAGCACGGAGAAGAAAAAACTTATCAAAGAAGGATGGTGTTTTTTTTTGTAGAGAAGAACTGGAGGGAAATTAGTGAAAAAGACACTTTTAGTCAGAGAAAATATGGCACAGTGCAACACATACACGTGCTGAAAGATGGTCGCCTATGGATCATGTGACCATTGTTTTGCATTTTCACTGGTTAGTAGTGGGGTGTCCAGCTCTTAAGTGGTATTGACCAATATAAGGGATGTCTCATTTTCTTTAAACAAGGTATCTATGTTTCCTGAAGCCAACACGGTACCATAGAGGGTTAAAGTTGTTCTCTTTATCATTTTTGTTGCCCTTGTCAAACAGCGCTGGGTTTTGAGACACAAATTGAACGAGAGATTCCTTCAAGCCTGCAGCAGTGTGATGACATTTCCACAATCTGCACCCTAATTGGTTGAATGCATTCCTTTCACAGATGAAATATTAGAAAAATTGAACCTGCTATAATGAAAAGAATAAATGCTGCTTTTTCACACACGAACATTCACCTTTGATGTGAACGTGTTTATTTACAGGAGAGTGATTCAAAAAATATATATTTGTAGACAAAAAAATTATAATGACAAATCATACTGTATGTATAAAGACCTTAAGACTTCAGCTTTCATGAAATTTTTAGCACTGTATGCAAAGAAAGTTCAAAATTTGTACACAGTACAAATTTCCCAAATGTTCTTATGTCAGTTTAAATGACTTGGTTCTTATTTAGTTGAGTTTTAATGTACAGGGTGTTTCAAAAAAATTGATATAATTTAACAATCTAATAACTTTGCCAATTCTCGTTCAATTTTAACAGCATGTCTGGAAACAGGTCAAAAATTTATCTTTAATTTTTTTTTTTGTTTTATCTTTTTAGGTATAGAAATGCCATTCACTGGAAAAGAAAAGGTATGTTGAGTGTTAGAGTACGCTCAAATACAGTCGAACAAGACTGTGCAGCGTGCATTTATGAGAGAATTCTCTAAAAATGCACCAACTGCAATGCAGATTTGGACATGGTACAAAAAGTTCAAAGAGGAAGGCTGTCTGTGTGTGCAGGGCAAAAGGATCTGGACGACCACCAGCATCGGAAGAGACGGTCGAGCGAGCGGGTTCGCGAATATTGAAAATTTGTGAAATCGTTTATGGAATCCACATACCTTTGAATTTCTCGTTCAAATTTTGAGGAATAAATCTTATATTGCTCAACATTAAGCATGTTCAGTTTCATTTGCCTAGACTACATAGTTTCTGAGATATTTACATCTCAAATAATATCAATTTTTTTTTTTTGAAACACTCTGTATTTTATATGCTTTGGGGATATCTTTACATCTAAGGCTACGTTCACACTGCAGGCTGAAGTGACTCAAATCCGATCTTTTCACCCATATGTGACCTGTATCCGATCTTTTATTGACAATATGAACGACACAGATCCGATTTTTTCAAATCCGACCCAGGCCGTTTGGATATGTGGTCCTAATTCCGATTCCTATCCGCTCTTTTCATATGCGACTTCAGTCTGAACCGCCAGGTCGCATTCATCCGACTTACACATCATCAACAAGCCACAAACGTCACTATTCTGCGCTGAAGTAGGCGGCGGGTCTCTCAAAAAAAGTTACAACAACATGGCGCATAATCACAGGCGCAGATAGAGGGTGGGACTCGTCCCACCCAGATTTAAATTCACCTCGCTCGGTCCCCCCCACTTATAGGGAGGAAAAAACGTCTATGCTGTCTTTCTTTGCATAAGGCAAACCTCACGGAAAAATCAAGACTAATTACCATTCGGTTTATTGAGGTGCACGGCAGTGTATACATAGTTGCAACAACTCACATAAAACAAAACAAAGACTGATATTCGGTTGGTTGAGCTGCGCAGACTGCACAGGTTGCGAGCTCGAGCTTGGTTGCTATGGTAACCCACAACAAGTTTGACAGGCATATCGGGGTTGGGGTTGGTTTGCTGGCAGCTTTGTCCCCCCCAGTTTTTTGTCCCCCCCAGTTCAAAAAACGTATCTGCGCCCCTGCGCATGACATCAATGCGAGGGACGCTTCGGGCTGTGAAGGTTCTGAATCTTCTCAATGGAAGGACGCAGAGGTTAGGGAGCTGATTTCCATTTGGGGGGATACAGCTATTCAAGCTAGATTGGATGGGTCATACCGCAACCGGGCGGTTTTACTTCCGTAAACACTGGCCATGCTCACTGCGTGTGACGTCGTCGTATCCTGCAGTGCGCATGCGGAACACTTTTAGGTCGCTTTTCGTTCATACTGAGGATCACATACAAGTCGCATATATTTGTTAATATGAACGACCTCACAAAAAAATCGGATTTCACAAAAAAATCGGAATTGAGCATTAAGCCTTGCAGTGTGAACGTAGCGTAAGAATACTCCGACTATGGAAAACACATCTAGACAAAGAATTTGAAAAGCTGCCTCACATTTACTATATTCTACCTTTCAGTCCAGATTATAAACAGCTATGTTCAAATACTGTATTGCTCTATTGTATTGATTTGTAGAGATGTGCAATAAGTAGCAATAAACAGTGGTGCAATCGCTCAGGCTTTGTACTAGATAGACACAGTATGTGCCCACTCGAAGCACTCCTTCTTATTTTTAGCCTTCTATCAGCAAGCAACACTGCTTCATTTCTGCCCTACAATGACAACCGGGAGTGAGACACATCACCGACTTCGAAAAACATGCCTGTTCTTTTGGAAATCTCTCCTTCTGTCAAGCAAGGCTATCATATCTCGCTCCTGCTCTTCCCCCGTGGCACTGTGTACCTACTGATAACACTCAAACTGGCCTTCGCTCGTTCCTCCTGTGGTCAGAGGAATAAAAATAAATAAATAAATAAATAAATAAATAAGAACTAAATAAAAAATAAGACCATTTCAAGTCACACTTACATACATATCAGCCATGAAACACTGATATGGAGATTATACCTCTTCAGAACAGAACTGTAGAAAGCTGCCTTTTAAATGACAGAGGTGGCGAGAGATGCTCATGCTAGCGAGTGCAGTAATGGATGTGAGAGCTTTGGGATAGAGGAGTGTTAGCATGGATGATGGAGCAGAGCACAATCCTCCACCTACTGTATGTTTCACACCTACTGCACAGGGACCATCTTTCAAGCTCTGGAGATAAAACCTCGCCTCTGCTTTATGCAGCTCAACGAATACACACACACACACACACACACACACACACACAGAGAGAGAGAAACAGACAGGTTGGAGCAGTTATAATAAATTCCGGTTTTAATGACCAGATTTGATATTATTATTAATATCAATATATATTACAGAATGCCATTTTGGACACATTTTAAAATCCTTTCAGTTTGAAACCACACAGCTATGACGAACACTGTCAGTCATCTTTTGTGATCTCTGAAGTGGAACCAATGCGCCAGAGCAATGAAATGAAATCCCCTTTGAACACAAGCCTATTTTCAGTTACATAAAGCAATGTTAGACTTTTGATAGAAAATATTTCCATTTACAATTCTTCTAAATCCAGAAGGATTTTTTATTACAGCTTGACATATTTTTCTGGACAAGCCTCATGCCAGTGTAGACAGATTCAATTTACTGGGTATGAGATGGATTATTTATTTATTTGTTTGTTTGATTAGAATGTAAATGGTTGTTCTAAAATACAGACAGTAGGCGAGAGCAGGGAGACTTGGGACAAGTTTTCAGATTTGTAGATTGTGTGAAATTCTTTGTAGGTTGCGTCACATTCATATTGCATGAGAGAGGATTTACTGTACCCTCTTGTCACATATACTGGCCTTCAGGCTTCGTGTTTTCTGTCATTATTTTTTGCAGGGAGACGTTAAGGGGAGATATGGGATATCATGTTGGGAGACTTGGGACATAGTGGGGAGACATTGAAGAAAATACCTAACCCTACATGTTTAATTTATATTTCTTATCAAAAGTCGTATCATATGAACTGTATGAACACACAATGCTGGTACAGCGATAGAAAAATGTGGCAGATCACAGAATCCAGGGACACATGTTGGCCCGGGGGCATTTTGAGTTATTGACAGATTCAGAAAGTACAGTTTCTAAGCTTTCCAATGATGCCTTCCATGTGGAGATCTGACAATATTTGAAGAATGTGTGGCCTTTTGAAAGTGTATACTTCTTAAAACAGAAAAGGGAGAAAATCGCCCTCAAAGTTTTCCATCTCAGCTACTCTGGGTGTAGGGCGGGCACATAATGGTGCTCATTTGCATGACATTAAGGAAACCTCTACCCCCTACTAGCTAGCACGATACTACTTTCATGTAAACAAAGATCACCACGTCAATTTTCCTTCCATGCAAAGTATGCCCAACACAATTATGAAGTACAAAAATAAGTCCTAAAGTATACTTTAACGTTTTGTGGTTGAAAAATTACTCACACTGTAAGAAAGAAAGAGAGCACGATGATGACACAACTAACACAACGCTAGTTTCATGTAAAGCCTCGGTCACAACCGGCCGTATGTGCTCCTACGGCCGGTCTACACGCAAAAAACGCAAGAAACACACGGAGAGCGCGCATGAAACGCACGAGAGCACGCGTGTGAAAAGCACGAGAGCGCGCGTGTGATGTGCTGATTTTCGAGCCGCAGACCGGCCGCAGAGGTTCTTTGTCATGTCAAACAAACTCTACGGGCGCTTACATTTTTTTCAGGTTGCAAGACAAACTTACGGCCAACGTGCGTCTTTCTCCGTGAACAAAAGAAAAAACCGCAGCGATTTGGGAAACGCCAAAAATCACATGGCCAAAAAATCGTACGTCCGGTTGTGACCTAGGCTTAACCAAACCACAACACACTCCGTTACATGCAAAAATAACCACACAGCCTTAGATTAATAAACTCACCCCATCAGAAAGAGAAACGGCGCCTTGCACACACCAATGCCTCCGATGGAATGTAATCCTAGAACGGTCCATGTATCATCCGATCATTCAAGTATTCCATTCAATCTGGAAAACGAGGTTGCGGGGGTTTTTTGCTAGAAATGGTGATCTCCGATGTAAATACCGTGCGTCTGTTTGCTTCGCGGTGTTTGCTCCTCTGCGCTCTGTTTAGTAACTCATTCCATAGTGAAATCACACGCCTGTATGCAGGTTAAGTAGCCATGCGCTCAGCTCGTATCATACAGCTGATTCACGGAAAAAAAAACAAACGACTTAAATCATCATGTGAATGGCCCATATGGTAATTTACCCACACCCCCCAGCAGGCTACAGTCCTGACAAAAACGAGACAATTTGCAACAAAAAATGTATGCTTTTCCAACAAAACAATCTATTATCTGAAATACTGATTGCATTCTTCAAGATCTCAACTTGCACATGATGGAAAAAAAACAAAAATCACAAATTTGGAAAAAAAAAAATGCTTCTTTTGCAATTATCTCGGATTCGTTTCGGCCGACATGTGTCCCTGGATTCGGTGAGGGGTCACAAATGTCAGTTTACCCAAAACCTGACGAGACAAAACAGTTCCATTCTCAAGAAGAAATGAAATAAGCTTCATCCTCAGGTACACGCCCACATTTTTAACCAAAATTTTTTAACCAATTTTATATTTGTAAACCAAAAGAAAAAAAACCTGCAACATGAACTGTCCCAACTCTCCCCATCTGGCCATTTTGGGGGGGAAAAAATCCTTAAATGTTTTTTCTTCAGAATATAAGTTAAATAAATATTACTATATCTGGCAACTCTAGGCTACATACTTTAATTCCTAACAAATCCCAAATTCACCAGTGTACATTACACCATAGAATGGAGGTGGAGGCAAAGTAGAAAATGCAAGTTTTGGTTGACAAAAATATTGAACTGCACAGACCTTGCTGCAGTGTCCAACTTCATGGCTCCAAAGGGAGTAGGGGAAGCCATGATCTAATGGTTAGAGAAGCAGCTTTGGGACCAAAAGGTTGCTGGTTCAATTTCCTGGACCAGCAAGAATGGCTAAAGTGCCCTTGAGCAAGGCACCTAACCCCCAACTGCTTCCCAGGCTGCTCTGGGTATGTTGTATGTCACTGTATTGAATAAGAGCATCTGCTAAAAGCCTGTAATGTAATGTAATGAAGTAGGTTACTCTCAGGGACAACATCATTGGTTGAAATTAATTCATGGGAATACAAACAGTCCCAAGTCTCCCCACTCAGCCTACAGTTTTAGATAATGCAGACAAGAAAGTAATATCTAATACTTTTAGACCTGATATTTGGTGGCAAGCAAATAGCCAAGCAAGGAGGACCATTTTCCCAGGAGGAATGTACTTGTCAATCAACATGGCTGTGTTAAATCAGCAGCAGAACAGCTCTAACAGGAGCACAGTAGTCCTTCATTACTTTTCCTCAGAGGGATCCCACAGGTTACCATTCTCACATCACTTTGATAAATGATTAACGATTTGTCTCAATCACTTGCATCTTGGGAAATTGTACAAGGCTAAAGTAAACCTACTTTTAAGGATGATCTTCCCCTCATAAACCTCGAACAAAATGCTCTTGATCCTCAGATACTTATCAGTTAGGGTAACCGATTTGTCTTTTCTTTTCTAAATGCGTACATATTGAGTTACTTTTAGATTTCTAAGAAGAATTTACAGAATAATGAATTGTTTGGGGGCGGCACGGTGGTGTAGTGGTTAGCGCTGTCGCCTCACAGCAAGAAGGTCCTGGGTTCGAGCCCCGTGGCCGGCGAGGGCCTTTCTGTGTGGAGTTTGTATGTTCTCCCCGTGTCCGCGTGGGTTTCCTCCGGGTGCTCCGGTTTCCCCCACAGTCCAAAGACATGCAGGTTAGGTTGACTGGTGACTCTAAATTGACCGCAGGTGTGAATGTGAGTGTGAATGGTTGTCTGTGTCTATGTGTCAGCCCTGTGATGACCTGGCGACTTGTCCAGGGTGTACCCCGCCTTTCGCCCGTAGTCAGCTGGGATAGGCTCCAGCTTGCCTGCGACCCTGTAGAAGGATAAAGCGGCTAGAGATAATGAGATGAGATGAGATGAGATGAGATGAACTATATAGTTTATATTATATTAATAATATAACACTATAATGTACATTGTATGATAATATTGATATGTTTCAATCAATGTGGAGAGGGGATACGTACATATTAGATTTTATATTTTTTTATCTAATTCCTTATAAGTAATTACTGTTTTTTTTTGTTTTTTTCATGTAAATTCTGTTTTATATCCCCAAACAGTTGTAAAAGCATTTCACTGTATGTCATATTGTGTGTGATTGTGTGTGTATAGATAGATAGATAGATAGATAGATAGATAGATAGATAGATAGATAGATAGATAGATAGATTAATTTGATTTGGATGCAACCAAATACAGATTTACTCAGAATGAATGTTGTGTTTTAAACAGATATGAATACAAATACAAATCATAGGTTCTTATTATTAATAATAATAATAATAAATTTATATTTGAGGGCGGCACGGTGGTGTAGTGGTAAGCGCTGTCGCCTCACAGCAAGAAGGTCCGGGTTCGAGCCCCATGGCTGACAAGGGCCTTTCTGTGCGGAGTTTGCATGTTCTCCCCGTGTCCGCGTGGGTTTCCTCTGGGTGCTCCGGTTTCCCCCACAGTCCAAAGACATGCAGGTTAGGTTAACTGGTGACTCTAAATTGACCGTAGGTGTGAATGTGAGTGTGAATAGTTGTCTGTGTCTATGTGTCAGCCCTGTGATGGCCTGGCGACTTGTCCAGGGTGTACCCCGCCTTTCGCCCGTAGTCAGCTGAGATAGGCTCCAGCTCGCCTGCGACCCTGTAGAAGGATAAAGCGGCTAGAGATAATGAGATGAGAATGAATGAAATTTATATTTGTGACCTATTGTAAAACTGAAGTGGAGTAGCTGAGTTTGAGGAATTGTAATAGCCAGAATTCACATACGCTCATGATCATAATATATATATATATATGTGTGTGTGTGTGTGTGTGTGTGTGTAAATTGTATTTTGGTAAGATAGTGCCAAACCACATTCTTCATGTATTACAACCACATGGCTCTGTAGTAAAAGAGTCCAGGTGCTAAACTGGCCTGCCTTCAGGCAAGACCTGTCTCCCATTGAAGACATATAGTGTACTATGAAGATTTATATATATATATATATATATATATATATATATATATATATATATCCATCCAAAGCTGGAGCCTATCCCAGCTGACTATGGGCGAGAGGCGGGGTACACCCTGGACAAGTCGCCAGGTCATTGCAGGGCTGACATACATATTTATCTGAACACAGATAGAGACATGAATATTTAAAGCATTGAACACATACAGATAATGCCACTGTGTTATACCTCTAACCTACGTAATATATATCATCTCTATAATTTTTTAAATCAAAATAAACATTATGTTTAATTTATTCAAAGTAATTTTATTAATTGTATAATCATTTTTTATTTATTTTATGATGTTGACTGAGGTTATCAGTTATTCACCACCTGGTATGCAATTCAGTGAATGAATTCCATGCAGATCAGGCTAACCTGTGACATTCTTAATAAACCCATTTCATGGTGGATGATCAGGGATTAGAGCTGACATAAAACACAGTTTTGCACAGACCAGAAAGTGTTGAGGGTTTTGTCAGACTTAGGAGCATTTTAAATGCTTTAAAACATCTACTGGTGGAGATTCTGGATGTTTTGGACTTGTAGTCATCACCCAGAAAGAAACATGGGATGTTTCTTACCATTTTTTGTAGATTAACTAGCTTTCTGGTAGCCTGTTCAGTGAAGAGGAAGTGTCGTTTAGGGTTTAATAGCTAACGTTATTATTTGTAGTATTCTTTCCAAGATATATTGTTCTCCTTTAATGCCAAACGAAAATGAAAAAGGCAATTACTGAAGATGAAGGAATGAGTGAATAAGAAATTCCTATATGCTACTAAAACAAGCACTACTGGCCATATAAAGTCTCCTTTCAAATATAGGATTTTTACCACTCTCATTGAGATCTGTTCATTACTGTATGAATGTATTTCATATAGTCAGTGAAACTCTTCACACATTCTCATGATAGTAATATATTACTATTTTGAGATATATTACTATTATGTTAATATATACTGTATATAAGCAAACATGACATTTTTAGCACCTTGATGAAATATCCATTGAGGGAAATGGCACGTTTTCATTACTGATTCATTAAGAAACAGCCTAATGTATGACATCGCTCAAGAATTTACAATAATGGACTTGATGTATGACTTTAATATAAAGTATACATGTTTCGGAAGGGACATACAGTATTTTAGCTTGGCCATGTATATTCAGCTGCTGCATTGCATTGTTACAAGAAATGTTATGCTGCTGAATATTATTGCTACAGTAAACTAAATCATAATAAAAGCATTAAGCATACTAAATTTTCAGAAAGCAACCAAAAATAATTGATTAGACATGAGTTTGGAACTCCTGTCTGTTGGAAATGATCTAGAAACACAAACTGTACAGTAAACATAAACACAACAGCAGAAGAGTGCATTGGATTCCATTCCTGTTCGCCAAGAACAAGAATCTGAGGCTGTCTTGGGCAGCCTCACTGAAACTAGACAGGTGAATACTGGAAAAAGGCCAGGTGATTCTTTTATTGGCTGTCAGGAGTGAAACCCAATGTGGTCTTCTACTGTAGCCCATCCACCTTGAGGTTCAAAGTTTTGTGCATACCAAGATGTTTTTCTGCACACCACAGTTGTAAAGAGGGATTATATGAGTTACTATATCCTTCCTGGCAGCTTGAATCAATCTGGCTATTTTTTTTTTTACTTCTCTTATCAAATAGATAAAAAGTTTTCCAGTCTACTTGTACATGTATCCCTGAATTGAAATATATTTCTCTCGAGCACAAATTCAAACATTTTAAACACTTCTTACACCCTAAAGTTAAAAGGACAATGAATATATTCAATAACTCAATTTATATTGCACTGAGACACATGAAATGGATACAAAATTAAAAATTCACGATCATGAAAACTCTCTTGAATATTGTCTGAGAAGACAGCATTAATGTCAAATGATATGTAAAGGTTTTGGAGCAACATGCTGCCATGCAGATGACATCTTTTTCAGGGACGGTCTTGCCAAACTGCATTCTTCATGTATTACAACAGCATGGCTCTGTAGTAAGAGTCCAGGGGCTAAACTGGTCTGCCTTCAATCAAGAACTGTCTCCTATTGAAAACATATGGCATATTATGAAGAGCAAAATATGATAGAGGAGACCCTGAACTGTTGAGCAACTGAAATTGTATATCAGGCAAGAATAGGACAACATTTTACTTTCAATACTACAGCAATTGTACTCCTCAGTTCCCAAACGTTTACAGTGTTGTAAAATGTAGAGGTGATGCAATACAGTGGCAAACATGTTGCTGACATCAAATTCAAAATAAGCATATAAATTTTTCAAAAAACAATACAATTTCTCAGTTTCAACATTTGATATGTTGTCTTTGTACTATTTTCAGTGAAATACAAGATTTCTGGTATTTTAAGCATTTTAAATGCCTCAGGTCATCATTAAAAAGTTCGGACCCAGAGAAGGCAGTGGTGTTTCTGGATATTTGCAAATCATCACATTCTGTTTTAATTTACATTTTACACAGCATCCCAACTTTTTATTTTTTGAACAGGGGTTGTATTTATTTTGTCCTAAATTAGATGTATCAGTATGCTTTCGACAGAAAATTAGTAAATAAGTATGCTTTTGACACAAAATTTGGTCTAAACCTGCATTTTTAATTATTCACTGTTTGGCCAGGGCAGAACTGTGGCATCCAACAGGTTTTCCCAGACCACCACACTATATGCACTTATTCTTTTGCACTTTGATATTAGGGTAATAATTTTGGGGCACATAATATCACAGATGGTCAGTAAATATGCATTTGAAATACATTATCAGGCCACATGTAAAATGGCTGTCCATCTTGGCTAACCATTTGTGATTGAATGGTTGGGTCAAGAACAAACTAACTCACCTAAATATACGTAGCTCATCTGATTTCTTCCATCACAAGTTTTAATGCACAGCAAAGAAAAAAAAACCTAAGGCATGTTACGGTATATATAGTTTGTTTTCTGATTAAAATCCCTAAACATACTAACACTGCTTGACCAGATTTCAGGCCATATGGGTGTAAGATTTTGCTGAACATGATAAAAAAAATTCTCCATAGAAAGTAGTACTGCACATCCCCTTAGGTATATCTGTAATTGCTTGGTTTGGTGCAAATGTGTTTGATATTTTTATCACCTCTGGACCCTGGGGTGTTTTGTATAAAGCTTCACATTTTACCTCTTAGTGAACCACATGGTGTGGTAATTAATTGCTGTAAATTAATTTTTAATGCTAATCGTCCCACCACGGTTTCTCAAGCTTTACAGAGAGCACAGCTTCAGGAGCTCAGTGGTGCCAACCAAACCAAGTTGTGGTAAAGAGGTCAAGGTGAAGAAGTTAGTCATTGTTTGCATATGGAGTTGCCCTTCAACATTACTGATTGATGATCATTTGCTCTATATCTCATTTCCTTTCACTTAAAATCTATGGCTTATTCTCAGACAACCTAAATATGTTAAAAATGGGCCTAATACCTGGGCTAGGATTCAGATCTACCATAACCCTGACCAGGATAAAATGCTTACTGAAGATGAATGAATGATGTCCATTCAACATGGTTTTTGCCTTTTCTTTCTCCAACAATTACAACCCCAAATCGGAAAAACTTGGGACGGTATGGAAAATGCAAATAAAACATTTGATTGCAGTGATTTCTAAAATTACTTTGATGTGTGTTTCGTTGCAGACAGTATAAACCAGTGGTTCTTAACTGGAACAGTCTTGGGACCCACAATTTTCCATGGTCATTAGGTCGCGATCCAATTTTTTTAGCGTTCAAGTCAATTTAATGTAATTCTCAAAATATAACCATAATATGTAATAATAACTTATTATTATTATTATTATTATTATTATTATACCTGTGTTTGCATCTGCATGGCCATTATATGCTGTATGTCTGATCAATAAACATAGGCAAAACGACGGCTTCATGCTCTCATGTGCAAGTGTCTCACCACATACTACACAGATGGGTTTCTGTACCATTTTGTCCTCAACACAACTAAATCCATATTTCAAATATTCGGGGTCGTACCGTCATTTCAACATGTTGTTCACCACTCAAATGACTAGCACGCACGTTATGTCGCACGTTATGTCGCATAAACATCTATGGCAACAGATGACGCGGAGCTGGAATCTCATCTCATCTCATTATCTCTAGCCGCTTTATCCTTCTACAGGGTCGCAGGCAAGCTGGAGCCTATCCCAGCTGACTACGGGCGAAAGGCGGGGTACACCCTGGACAAGTCGCCAGGTCATCACAGGGCTGACACATAGACACAGACAACCATTCACACTCACATTCACACCTACGGTCAATTTAGAGTCACCAGTTAACCTAACCTGCATGTCTTTGGACTGTGGGGGAAACCGGAGCACCCGGAGGAAACCCACGCGGACACGGGGAGAACATGCAAACTCCACACAGAAAGGCCCTCGCCGGCCCCGGGGCTCGAACCCAGGACCTTCTTGCTGTGAGGCGACAGCGCTAACCACTACACCACCGTGCCGCCTGGAGCTGGAATCATCTATCAAAATAAGAGTTGTAAATTGTCGCAGAAAAAAGTTGCACTTTTTTTTAGTGACTCAATGAATTAGCATTTTTTTACACCACAGCTCCGCGACCCACCCAGGACCCCTCCGCGACCCACTTTTGGGTCGCGACCCACCAGTTAAGAAACACTGGTATAAACCCATGTTTCATCTGGTCAACTTCGTTTAATTTGTTCATATTCATCCATTCCTGCGTTTCAGGCCTGCAACACATTCCAAAAAAGTTGGGACGGGGCAATTTAGGGCTAGTAATAAGGTAAAACAATTAAATAACAACATGATCTGAAACAGGTGAAGTCAACAGGTGATTGTAATCATGATTTGGTACAAAATCAGTATCCAGGAAAGGCCTAGTCTTTGAGGAGCAAAAATGGGTCTAGGATCTCCAGTTTGTCAACAAATGCGTGAGAAAAATATAGAAATGTTTAAAAACAATGTCTGTCAAAGAAGGATATGAAGAGATTTGGATATTTCACCCTTTATGGTGCATAATATCATTGAATGATTCAAAGAATCTGGAGGAATTTTGATATGTAAAAGGAAAGGACACAAACCTAAGCTCTCTGATCTCTGATCCCTCAGATGGCACTGCATCAAGATTATCATTCATGTATTGCTGATATAACCACATGGGTTTGGGATTACTTTAGCAAACCTTTGTCAAGCTCTATAATATGGAGTTACTTTACTGTGCAAAAAGGAAGCCTTATGTTAACTGTGTCCAGAAGTACCACTGACTTCTCTGGGCTCGGAGGCATCTGGGATGGACCATCACACAGTGGAAACATGTATTGTGGTAAGATGAATCAGTATTCCAGGTCTTTTTTTTTTTTGAAGAAATGGACACCGTGTGCTCCAGACCAAAGATGAAAAGGACCATTCAGACTGTTACCAGGAACAAGTCCAAAAGCCAAGGTGTGCCATGGTATGGGGTTGTGTCAGTATCCTTGTGAAAGGTAACTTACACTTTTATGATGGAGGATTAATGCAGAAAAGTACATTGAGATTTTAGAGCAACATATGCTGCCTTCAAGACATCTTTTCCAGGGAGATTTCAACAAGACAATGCAAAACCACATTCTGCGCACATTACAAAGGCGTGGCTGTGGAAGAAGAGGGTATGTTCTCTCTGTCCCCAATACATAGTTTTCACTGACGTCATGGCATTCCGGGGAACGCCCTCCAGCTGCCATCTTGTGGGGCAAACAAGACGGACCATCGTCATTACCGGCTACGTTATCTCGGACGAATTTATGAAGTTATATAGTCAGTTTTCTAAAATAAAGATCAATGTCGGCAAAATCAAGCAAACAGAAGCATATAGATGCATTAGACGACATCTCACGACAACGGTATGCAGCCAAACTGGCCTTGATTGGGGGAATTGACCCCTACGAAGTGGACAAAGATGCATTTTCAAGTGACTATGCAGGGCTGCCAAAGCCTGAAACTGCCAAAGCCTGCTCCAAAGCCTGAAACTGACTTCATCAAACTTTAAAGGCTGTCTGATATATACAACTTTATATATTCTACAGCGCGCCTTTTGGCGGATGCCGCCTTTTTCACGGCTGAATTGCGCAGATCCAATTTTTTTTTTTTAGGGGGGGCATTGGAGTGTCTGATTATAATTTCAAAGTAAATTCTGTATTAAAATTACTAAATAAGCAAATCCGTTACAGTCCATGAAACATAGGAAGTTTAAGGATGAGAAAAAAACAGTTTAAATCGGAAAGCTGCGCACATTTGCGCGAAGCTGTGCAAATGTGCGCAGCTTTCCGATTTAAACTGTTTTTTTCTCATCCTTATACTTAAACATAATTGATTGCTTATTTAAACAACTTACCACTTATAAAATGATTGGAGCAGACTTTGCTGTGTTTGGAAGGCTGATAATCCTTGCGGTTGATTCTCGCAAGCCATAGATTTCTCCTTTGTATGCTGACTTTCTTTGTTTGCTCGCCTTCGTGCTCCCGTACAGTGGGAATTCCATAAAAGCTCCGCTTGATGTCATCATCTGACCTATTACGACAGCCGTGAATACAACAGGTGTGCACCATTGCTAGCTTTAAATAGCCTGCTTGGGTTCTTTTGAAGACTTTGTACTCACGCGTTACAATGTGTGCTCAGTCACCCGTACGGTAAGCTTGACCCACAAGATGGCCGCCACTAGGGAATCCCCGACTCTGTGACGTCATGTGAAAACTATGTATAGATGACTTGCAACCACGTGATCAAAATGTGCTATGTCATGAGCGTCCGCCATGATGGTGGATATGCAAAGCAACTAGGATGGCAGCCCCTGAAAGCTTGTCTGTAAACAATGCTGAATTTTCTCAGTATTACCATGATTTGAACGGTCGAGCAAAGATTCGATACAAAGAGAAGATAGATATGTGTGGTTTTGACCCATATTATTTAAAAAGTTAGACTTTTCTGAAGATAAGACACTTCTACTGACCCTCAAGTACCCAGATACCATGTTCTATCTGGTTTGGCTGCCAAAGAATCAAATCCGACCTTGGACGAAACATAGCCTATTTTCTGAGTGGGTGCCCAGTCTGGATTGTTTCTATTGTATAATTTTGCTGGCGCTCCTTGGAGCGAAATGGTAATACACATGTTAAAATTATAACAACAACTGAGTTAACCACGACAAAAGAACGCTCATTTTATAGCAACATTCTAGCAATACACAATAAAATTCTTCCATGATATTGCCAAGAAAGCTTTTGAATCTCACCTGAGATAAAATGAATACTGCAAACACGAGCTGTTTTGGTTTTAGCCTCTGTTAGATCAGCCCTGCTAATGTTGTTTGTCTGCGCTTGTTTCCTCTCTGTACTAAGCCTCAGAGTTTCCTCGCCCTCTTTCCGAATCACGGACGAAATTCTAAAAAATCAGAACGTGCCACGGTCACGAGTACTGTTGTGACCACAACCATATACAGCACAAAGATACGGCAGAGCTAAAAGAACACTTAAAGCAGTGGGAAAACAAAGAGAGTTGCGCACGCGTGACTATGTTTTATATGGAATGTCACTTGGCCCCAGACGTCCAGGTTTCTATTTTGTGTGCACTTAATGTGTTCAGTCCTTCAAGATCTCTGAAGTTTTGTGAGAATTAACGGTAATATTATAAAATGGGGGGCGGCACGGTGGTGTCGTGGTTAGCACCGTCACCTCACAGCAAGAAGGTCCGGATTCGAGCCCCGTGGCCGGCGAGGGCCTTTCTGTGCGGAGTTTGCATGTTCTCCCCGTGTCCGCGTGGGTTTCCTCCGGGTGCTCCGGTTTCCCCCACAGTCCAAAGACATGCAGGTTAGGTTAACTGGTGACTCTAAATTGAGCGTAGGTGTGAATGTGAGTGTGAATAGTTGTCTGTGTCTATGTGTCAGCCCTGTGATGACCTGGCGACTTGTCCAGGGTGTACCCCGCCTTTCGCCCGTAGTCAGCTGGGATAGGCTCCAGCTCGCCTGCGACCCTGTAGAACAGGATAAAGCGGCTAGAGATGATGAGATGAGATTATAAAATGGTAAATGCTTTACCATTTACAACTTTTTTTTTTAAATGTGTTGATTTTGGGGGGAAAAACATTCATGAGGCAAAACATCAGATAATGTGCTGTTGTATTGTTTTGAGTGAAGTACAGGTCAAAGATTATTCAAAATCATTGTTTTCAGTTTTAATATCAATTTTAACACACCCTCCCAACTTTTTCCGATTTGGGGTTGTAACACTTTCATTCACTTATCTTCAGTAATTGTTTTATCCTGGATCCTGGGCCAATCACAGGAAGAGTGACACTGCACACACTCATTCACACCTAGGTGCAATTTAGCATAGCTAGTCCACCTACCTGCATGTTTTTAGACAATGCAAGGAAACCTAGACGATCAGGATGAAACCCTTACAGACACAGGGAGAACATACAGTACTGTGCAAAAATCTTAGGCACATGCAGTGAAATGCTGTAGAGCAAAGATGCCTTCAAAAATAATTAAATTAAATTAAATTAAATTAAATGTTTCTACATTTTAAAAAAATACCATAAATATCTGTAAGCAGTAATGCATGAAAAAATCAGTGTTTCATGTGACAACGCTTTGCTTAAAAAAAAAAAATTGCAGTCTCAGGTACAATGAGTGCAGTTTTATAAGGAAATGAGCTGTAGGTTTTACTGAACATCTTACAGAACCAGCCAGTTCTTCTGGACACTTTGACTGTCACACTTGCTTCTTAATTTTCCACCAAAACCCAGTAGCCTTCATTATGTTTTTGCCTGAAAAGTGGTCTGTTATGTAATATGCTGCTTTCTTTTCCTGACATACAAATGTTTTTCTGTAACATTTAATTTTGTGCTGGAAAACTAATATTTGGAAATCTAGAGGGTTTTTGTACTGGTTCCATAATGTAGAAGTCATAAAATAAGTAAAGTATGTACTAAATAATAATAATAATAATAATAATAATAATAATAATAATAATAATAATGTGCCCTAGACTTTTGCACAATACTGTAAGCACTGACACTAAACTGAACTTAGGATCGATTCTGGGACCCTATGATACTTCTAGCCATGACATCAGATGTGCATACTCGGTTAGAAAACTGGAATGCACTATAAAACCAGTGTGTATCTACTGACCCCATGTGCCTTAGGCATGAAACAGCAGCAGGGGGGACTCAATAACAAGTGTTTCCAACATGCTGAATGAAGCTTAGGTTGGAGTTGTAATTAAACATCACATAACTGTCCTGTATCACTACTGAGATACAATCCTCTGACTTTTTTTTTAATGAGCAGCATAAATTTACAGTGGTGCTTGAAAGTTTGTGAACCCTTTAGAATTTTCTATATTTCTGCATAAATATGACCTAAAACATCATCAGATTTTCACACAAGTCCTCAAAGTAGATAAAGAGAACCCAGTTAAACAAATGAGACAAAAATATTATACTTGGTCATTTATTTATTGAGGAAAATGATCCAATATTACATATCTGTGAGTGGCAAAAGTATGTGAATTTTAAGGTGAAATTAGAGTCAGGTGTTTTCAATCAATGGGATGACAAATCAGGTGTGAGTGGGCACCCTGTTTTATTTAAAGAACAGGGATCTATCAAAGTCTGAGCTTCACAACACATGTTTGTGGAAGTGTATCATGGCACGAACAAAGGAGATTTCTGAGGACCTCAGAAAAAGCGTTGTTGATGCTCATCAGGCTGGAAAAGGTTATAAAACCATCTCTAAAGAGTTTGGACTCCACCAATCCACAGTCAGACAGATTCTGTACAAATGGAGGAAATTCAAGACCATTGTTACCCTCCCCAGGAGTGGTCGACCAACAAAGATCACTCCAAGAGCAAGGCATGTAATAGTCGGCGAGGTCACAAAGGACCCCAGGGTAACTTCTAAGCAACTGAAGGCCTCTCTCACATTGGCTAATATTAATGTTCATGAGTCCACCATCAGGAGAACACTGAATAGCAATGTTGTGCATGGCAGGGTTGCAAGGAGAAAGCCACTGCTCTCCAAAAAGAACATTGCTGCTCATCTGCAGTTTGCTAAAGATCATGTGGACAGGCCAGAAGGCTATTGGAAAAATGTTTTGTGGACTGATGAGACCAAAATAGAACTTTGTGGTTTAAATGAGAAGCATTATGTTTGGAGAAAGGAAAAACACTGCATTCCAGCATAAGAACCTTATCCCATCTGTGAAACATGGTGGTGGTAGTATCATGGTTTGGGCCTGTTTTGCTGCATCTGGGCCAGGACGGCTTGCCATCATTGATGGAACAATGAATTCTGAATTATACCAGCGAATTCTAAAGGAAAATGTCAAGACATCTGTCCATGAACTGAATCTCAAGAGAAGGTGGGTCATGCAGCAAGATAAAAACCCTAAACACACAAGTCGTTCTACCAAAGAATGGTTAAAGAAGAATAAAGTTAATGTTTTGGAATGGCCAAGTCAAAGTCCTGACCTTAATCCAATCAAAATGTTGTGGAAGGACCTGAAGCGAGCAGTTCATGCGAGGAAACCCACCAACATCCCAGAGAAGCTGTTCTGTGCAGAGGAATGGGCTAAAATTCCTCCAAGCCGGTGTGCAGGACTGATCAACAATTACCGGAAATGCTTAGTTGCAGTTATTGCTGCACAAGGGGGTCACACCAGATACTGAAAGCAAAGGCTCACATTCTTTTGCCACTCACAGATAATATTGGATCATTTTCCTCAGTAAATAAATGACCAAGTATAATATTTTTGTCTCATTTGTTTAACTGGGTTCTCTTTATCTACTTTTAGGACTTGTGTGAAAATCTGATGATGTTTTAGGTCATATTTATGCAGAAATATAGAAAATTCTAAAGGGTTCACAAACTTTCAAGCACCACTGTATATTTATGTGAAACAGTTTGTGTACCTTTTTAATCTGGATTTACAGAAATTACATCAAGAAAAATGCATTTTTTATTTAGAGAAGCTGTTGTGTACGAACTGAAACCTGACTCCAGAGTACCACAGGGCAGCAATAATATGTATGTACAATCACAATGAAACATAGTGCAATGGCCAAAAACACAGTCAAATACAAACAACAAGGCCAAAGGGTCATCCAAGAGTAGTCAAGGGGCAGCCATGGCCTGAGGTTGGGCTGAAGTACCCTTGAACAAGGGCACCTAACCCACAACTGCTTCCCGGGTGCTGTACCATTGCTGCCCACTGCTCTGGGTATATGTGTGTGTGTTCACTGCTTCAGATGGGTTAAATGCAGAGTTTAATTTCACGGTGTGCTCAAGTTTGTGCTTGAATATACATGTGACAAATAAAGGCTTCTTGGCTTGGCTTCAAATACACAAGTTAACAAATATGTCCAACAAACTATAAGACAGAGAGCATAAAACTGGCTAAGAACTTACTCAACACAGATAATGGGCAAGACTTTGCAAGTTCATTCATTTCAGTTGCTTAAATACTCCTAAACCAGGAAGTGATGCAGAAATACTTGGCAGAGGTAGTGTTAGTATTCCAGTGAAGTAAAGTCAGAACAAAATGTGCTACATAAATCCAGATTAACAGGCTGTGAACTCATAAGCTTCAGTGAATATACCCAACACATGATATATTGAAATCTTCTTGGGTTATAGATATGTGAAGAGGAAAAAAAGTTTCAATAAGCCTGGGCCCACTGAAACCGGTTGGTTATTGGATGACCGACTTGGAATCTGATATGGTCTTCTGTTGTTGTAGCTCATTCACCTCAAGGTTCAGCGTTGTGTATTCGAAGATGCTTTTCTGCTCACCATGGTTGTAAAGTGTGGTTATTTGAATTAATATAGCTTACCTACACTGTCAGAAATAGAGGTATAGGAGTCCATTTCTGTCCCCCAAGGTACAATTTACACTAGTGTACCTGCCAGGGCTCATTACTGGACCCCAAGGTAACTAATTGTACCTTTTTAGGTCCAAAAAGGTACGTACATGTTCCCATGCAGTATATAAAGGGTACAAATGAGTATCTTACACTGCAAAAAATTGAAAACTGAATTTGAGGAGAAAATTACTTAATACTAGTGAAATTATCTTTCTGCATGGACAGATATTTTTTCTTGATAAGACATCTTAGAATCAGTTGGTTGTAATCTAGAACTAGGTTTAATAATCTCAGAATCGGTGTCTTGTATTCTTCTAATAGCAAATGCTAGATTGTTTCAACTATTTTCAAAATATTTTAACTTGCTAAGATATCATTTTTTTTGCAGTGTCAAGGGTACTGCACCAGTGACAAGCCATTGTACCCCTAAAGGCACAGTCAGGTACTTTTATTTTCTCAGAGTGTATCAGCTCAGACCAGTCTTTGATACTAACTGAGATTGAGATGCTGACCTCTTCTGCTCCTCAGACCTACCTGATCCATCCTGATGCCCTACATCTGGCTGGAGTCTCATCATATTGCTCCTGTGGAGGACGGCCCCATATGCACAGTCAAAAGTCGCACTTGGAAGATGCTCTGGACACGGGCGCAGATAGAGGGGGGGACGGGGGGGATTCGTCCCACCCAGATTTAAATTCACCTCGTTCGGTCCCCCCCACTTATAGGGAGGAAAAAACGTCTATGCTGTCTTTCTTTGCATAAGGCAAACCTCATGGAAAAATCAAAAGACTAATTACCATTCGGTTTATTGAGGTGCACGGCAGTGTATACATAGTTGCAACAACTCACATAAAACAAAGACTGATATTCGGTTGGTTGAGCTGTGCAGACTGCACAGGTTGCGAGCTCGAGCTTGGTTGCTATGGAAACCCACAACAAGTTTGACAGGCATATCGGGGTTGGGGTTGGTTTGCTGGCAGCTTTGTCCCCCCCAGTTTTTTGTCCCCCCCAGTTCAAAAAACGTATCTGCGCCCCTGGCTCTGGACACTTACTTTTATGGCTGAGGACTACAGTTGACTTGCTAACTTTAGGACTGCAGTTGTCATGAACAGTTTTGTACTCAAGTTTCCATCAATGAAGAGTTTATAACATCAACAAAACAGACTTCATGTTAAAACTACAGGGTTAGTCAAAATTATGTTAACACTAATGGATTATTTTTCTCCTGCAGATAGATGTACCCCATGGGTGACAGATTAAATTTTACTGCTGCTCGCTGGTTTTCGTGTGTTGAACACGATGTCGAACAGGTTGAGACCATCCTGTAAATCATCTTGCACATATGATGTATGCTTTGTGAATAAATGGTTTCTACCATTTAAGTGTTAACATCATTTTGACTAACCCTGTATAATGAATTTCCTGGTTACACAGTTATACTTTGTGACTACATAGGACACTGTTATAGAAGCAAGTTATTTATAATCATGTCTGTTATCACCCAATGAGGATGGGTTCCCTTTAGAGTCTGGTTCCTCTCGAGGATTCTTCCTCATGTCGTCTGAGGGAGCCTTGCCACCATCACCCCAAGCTTGCTCATTGGGGTCGGATTAGGGATAAAATTAGTTCATGTTTAATGTCTTTAAAGTTCTGTAAAGCTGCTTTGCGACAATGTCTATTGTTAAAAGCGCTATACAAATAAACTTGACCTGACTAACTTTAACGCCAGCTCTTGCCTTGTATATGCATGATTGGCTGATTGGATTAATGCAAGAATGTGTAGGTTGCTCTGTGTGTATACCCTTTACCAATTTGACCACAGAATTTTTGCATTTGCTCAATTAAAAACAAGACAGGCTTTCTGCTAACGAGAGAAACTAATAAACAAACCTCCTCATCTTTTCCATGCTCATACAGGGTTTTGCCACCCTGTTGTTTTTCTAGTCATTGAACTACTGTGATGAAAAAAATATAATGATTAAGTCAAGCATGACTGCTGCTTTATTTTCTGCTTATAAACTGTCTCCGGGGAACAGTGAACCGAGACCTCCGAAGACACAAACATTCATTAAAACCTAAGAACTAAATCATTTAAATTAACACTGAAATGAAGAAATGACAATTGTGATAAAGATTAATAATTGTAAATAACTACAATTGTAAATCATAACATTAATGGTAGTGAATACAGGCAGTAATTGGAGTTTAAGATGCAGACTATTTCCCCTTGCGTTTACTGACCGATTAACTAATTATATTTATGCTTCTGAGACCTTGTTGGTGTACCGTTAAGGAGATAGTTCATCTTTTCTCATGTACAGTGTGTTTTAATCATCCTCTAGCTCTTCATCAGTGTTTGGTTCTGGGAAGCCATGGCCTAATGGTTAGAGAAGCAACTTTGGGATCAAAAGGGCACTGGTTTGATTCCCTGGACCAGCAGTAATGGCTGAAGTGCCCTTGAGCAAGACACCTAACCCCCAACTGCTCCCCAGGCTGCCCTGGATATGTTGTATGTCACTCTAGATAAGAGCATCTGCTAAATGCCATTAATGTGATGATAACTTGATGCTTTGTGCAAGACATTTGTTAGCCTACAGGCTGTTTCTCAAGCCAGAAATGATGTTAGAAAGTGTTTAAAATCAAGCTGACTGATGCAGTTGTATCAGCATAACAGAGAGAGGTTATGGTGATTGTTGCTCCAGAAATTAAAGTCCACAAAAAACACCAGGTGAGTTGCTTTAAGAAATACAAGCTAAACTGATTTCAGTAGAGAGGTCTTTACTCTTGTACAGATTATGTTAAAGACAAGAGAATTCATGAACAAGCACATTTATGATTGAATATATTGTTCAGTCATTAGCAAATGTAAATAAAATTCTAACTCAACACACCATCCATCCATCCATCCATCCATCCAATCAGGACCGTAGTGGAAGCTGGAGCCAATCCCAGCCAGCTTTATGCAAGAGGCAGGGTACACCCTGGGCAGGTCGCCAAATCTATCGTAGTGCTAACACAGATGAACAACCATTCACACTCACAATTCAACACACAAATAAAAAATTATCCCTTCAAAACAAAGGCAAATTATGTCATAATGGAGTCTGTTGTGAAGTACAGGCAACGGTGGTGAAGCATGAAATCAAATCTGCATATGTAAAATGACACATGCCATTAAAACTGTCAAAATGTAAAGTTTACACTTCACAGTAGGCCTATTTAAGATTTTTTTTTCTCCCCAGGGTGACCATTTTCAATTTTTTTTTTTCCTATGGCATCCCTAATAAACAAAGTTAACCTAAAAAAAATGGAATCAAATGCAACTGGACTTGGTTTTAAGTCTTTGAAGACGTTTCACTTCTCATCCAAGAGGCTTCTTCTTCAGTTCACTTCATCAGTTCACAATCACTCACTACGTTTACATGCACATAGACAGAATCGAATTTCTGCCGTTGCTCGACTGAAATCGAAGTTCAAAATGCCATGTATACACCTTAATTCGGCTGAAATTGAACCGAACTTGATTTCTCAGAATCGAGCTACACGACCTAGTTTATGCGATTTCTGCCGAGTTATTTTGCGCATGTATACCCTATCGAGCTAGTTGTCGAGCTACTTCCGGAAGTGACGAGTGACGAGACCACAAGTGGGAAACACAACAGCCTCGGTCGGCATGACAACGAATCATGACAATGGCATGAATCTTTTCTTTTTGTGGCATTGTTTGCACTGTTAAAATTTAGCTCACTTACTGTATCACCAAATACATCTGTACAGCTGTTGCATAGCTGTGAATTGTGTACATAAACAAGTCATTGTATTTGTGTGTGTGTATATATATATGTCCAACATCTGAAGAATGTCAATAAAAACAAAACAACTGAACTTTTTGTGTGTTTATTAAGACATAAGTTAAATTGTAAGCAAAAAAAAAATTTTTTTTTGTAAGCAAAAAATGGACTTTAGAAAAATATTATTGTGCAAAATAAGTTGTCTTACAAAACAGTGGTCTGCGCCGGACAGTTTGTAGCCATAGTCTGTCAGAGCAAGCCTAACAGCTTGAACACGGAACTCTAGTGTTGCCAGATTGGGGGTTTTAAGTGCATTTTAGCGGATTTGAACATGTTTTGGGCTGGAAAACATCAGCAGTATCTGGCAACACTATAGCTCTTCTTCATGACGACAACCGGAAGTGTACCAACACGATGGGGCGTGTAGCGCCACGTGTGGCTCGGGTGCACAATGCACCTTGCACAATAGCCCGATTTCACTTGTGCATGTAGGATTGGATTTCTCTGGCACCCCTACTGGGACCCTTTGCTTGATTACCAACAGCAGCTCGATTTGGACGTGCATGTAAACGTAGTGACCGTCTGATTAGACTGGGCTAGTCTGACCAGCTTGTGCGAGTATCCAGGTATTTAACCTCTGTGGAGTCGTTCTCAAGGCCACTGATGCCGTTGTTTCTTTAGTGCTCCAGGGTGTGATGAAGTCTTTGGAGTCAACTTCGTTCGTGCTCCATTCTGTTGTAACGACAGTCATTTGGGGTCGTTAAGAGCTGCCAGAAATCACGAGACCATTTGTGAATGACCGTTGTTCTTGGAGGCGAAGTTGTGAAATCTCCTGGGTAGGAATGAAAGGACAGCATTGTAAGTGGAAGTTCGGTGGTGTTGCAGACTTCCTCCTCTGTTGAGGGATGGTTTTTCCAATTTCACATAGATGGCTTCTTTTACTCCTCTTTCAAACCATGTTTTCCCTGTCCAAAATGTGTACATTGCTATCTTCAAAGGAGTGTGCCTTCTCCTTTACACTGTGTTCCAAATTATTATGCAAGTGTTTAAGAGTGGTAAGGTAAGATGTTTTTTGTTTGTCAGTTAAACTCATGAATGGTAATGTGTATCAGGGCTCTGTATATCACTGAAACCAATTGAAGACACCTGTGCTAATTAGTCTGGCAGGTGAGTCCAATTAAAGGGGAAACTACTAAAGAAGGTTGTCCCACATTATTAAGCAGGCTACCATTTTCAACCAAAATGGGCAAGAAAAAGGACCTGTCGGCTGCTGAAAAGCAACAAATAGTTGAATGTTTGGGTCAAGGCATGGCAACAATCAAAATTGCCAAGATACTTCATCGCGATCATTGCACTATCAAGAAGTATGTAGCTGATTCAGAGCACACACGTGTGCGTGCTGATAATGGAAAATCCAGGACTCTTTCCTACAGGCAAATACGTTGGATCAAAAGAGCAGCTGTAAAAATGCCCTGTCATAGCAGCAGACAAGTTTTTGAAGCTGCTGGTGCCTCCAACGTGCCCCGAACAAGATGCAGGGTCCTCCAGGGGTTTGCAGCGGTGCGCAAGCCATCGTTTCGACCTCCCCTATCCATTGGACACAAGCAGAAACGGCTCCAGTGGGCCAGGCAATACATGAAGACTGACTTCAAAACTGTTCTGTTCGCCGATGAATGTCGTGCAACCCTCGATGGTCCAGATGGATGGAGTGGTGGATGGTTGGTTGACGGCCACCCCATGCAAACAAGGCTACGGCGCCAACAAGGAGGTGGTGGAGTGATGTTTTGGGCTGGAATAATGGGGAGAGAGATTGTCGGCCCTTTTAGGATCCCTGACGGTGTGAAGATGACATCCATAACGTATGTGGAGTTCCTCAAAGAACACTTCCTGCCATGGTTCAAAAGGAAGAATCGTGCTTTTCGAAACAAGATCATTTTCATGCATGACAATGCACCATGTCATGCTGCAAAGAATACATCTGCATCTCTGGCTGCAATGGGCATCAAAGGAGACAAACTTATGGTGTGGCCCCCATCCTCCCCTGACCTCAACCCTATTGAGAACCTTTGGAGCATCATCAAGAGAAGTGTTTATGATGGTGGGAGGCAGTTCACATCTCAACAACAGCTCTGGGAGGCTATTCTGTCCTCATGCAAGGCACTTCCAGCAGATACTATCTAAAAACTGACAAATTCAATGGATGGAAGACTTGAGAAGGTCCTTTTCAACAAGGGGTCCCATGTTCAGATGTGACTTCACTTGTGATAATGTTTTGATTTAAATAGTGTTTGATTTCAGTTACATTTCAGTTAGTCATGACCTGCTAATGTTTCTAATTTCACACATGACCATTTTTTGTTCTTTATGACAATAAAATGTTTGGAAACTCAATTGTGCGTAATAATTTGGAACATGCATTTTGGGTGCATTTGTGTTTTTTATTTCTTAAAAATTTACTGTTATTATTGGGAGGTTCGTTCAAAAACATTTGAATTGTACTCCACTGGTTGATGACTGGAAAATCATGATGACTGCCATTATTATAGATAATTTAGGAAAATCTGAGAAAATATGATTTGCATAATAATTTGGAACACAGTGTAAGTGTAAATAGACAGCAGAGTCTTGGCCTGAAGAGTTGGCCCTCCTGTGTTGGGCCATATGTTTGTTTAGTGGTTGTTTCAAACCTTCACTTCCAAGAACAACTGTCGCTCACAAATGGCCTCATGTGACTCGAGCAGCTCTAACAACCCCAAATGACTGTCGTTACAACAGAATGGAGCACGAACAAAGTTGACTCCAAAGATTTTTATCACAGCCTGGAGCATTGAAGAAACGATGACATCAGCGGCCTTGAGAACGACTCCACAAATAATAATAATAAAAAATTTATATAGCACCTTTTTCATACCCAAGGTCGCTTTACAATTATCGGGGGGCTGTTTACAAAAAAAAAAAAAGGCCACCAAAAGAAGGTCAGGAGGTCATTCCAGTGGTGTAGCAGCCACAGACCCACCAAAAGGCACGCAAAAATAAGTCCCACACTGCCTGCACAGCCACCATGGCGTTGCCGGGCAACATTGCTCAGAACACTGTGCCATGGATCCACAAAGCGAGCACAGAAGCACCGCCATGCAGAGTACTGATATGTCCCAAACCACCTGCACAGCCACCGCGACGCCACCGAGCAATATCGCTCGGAACACCGTGCAAAGCACCGCCGCACAGAGTGCTGAACAACCCTGATGTTAAAAGAGCAACGAACTCACTGCAGTCCATAGTGAGGAGCACAGGCATCACCCACAGTGAACCAAGGCCTGGAGGGAACCGACACCCAAAACTGGGTCTGGAGCTACACCACAATTGGCAGACAAAACACTCAAACAAAACACAAACATCAAACTACACAAACACAAAAAAGAAAAACGAAAGGGAAACTAAAATTAAATAAGCTCTGGTGAGCAGCGGCAGCCAGAATGCACATGGCGTACTCTCAACTGGAAACGGAAAACCACAGAGGTTAAATACGTGGGTACTCAGACCAGCTGGTCAGACTAGCCCAGTCTAATCAGACAAGCTGATGAAGTGAACTGAAGAAGACTTAAAACCAAGTCCAGTCGCGTTTGATTTAATATTTCTGAGGTTACTGTGACCTGGATGAATGAGAAAATTCACAGACATGTTAACTGATATTCAGTATATAATTGTCTAACGTTGACTCAAGCATACATTTTGATGAATTTCACATTAATGAACTCCAAAACGAGCGGCACGGTGGTGTAATGGTTAGCGCTGTCGCCTCACAGCAAGAAGGTCCGGGTTCGAGCCCCATGGCCGGCGAAGGCCTTTCTGTACGGAGTTTGCATGTTCTCCCCGTGTCCGCGTGGGTTTCCTCCGGGTGCTCCGGTTTCCCCCACAGTCCAAAGACATGCAAGTTAGTTTAACTGGTGACTCTAAATTGACCGTAGGTGTGAATGTGAATGGTTGTTTGTGTCTATGTGTCAGCCCTGTGATGACCTGGCGACTTGTCCAGGGTGTACCCCGCCTTTCGCCCGTAGTCAGCTGGGATAGGCTCCAGCTTGCCTGCGACCCTGTAGAAGGATAAAGCGGCTAGAGATAATGAGATGAGATGAGCTCCAAAAATTCGAAAATTTTTGTGACAATATGAGGGCTGGAAGGAGGTGTAACTTCCACAGTGTCAGTTAATACTGTAGAGCTCCAAACACCTGTGTGTTTGGACAATCAGTATCAATCGTTGTCAGTCATCGCTGTCAATCATTCCAGATTCCAATACTGACTGGTTTATCTATTATATTTATGACACAGCCAGCAAATGTATACAAACAGGGTAAGGTATATGATTGGTTAACACGAGTAACTGGTAACTCAGTGTCAAAACAAAAACCTAGTGTTCAGACATGCCAAAATATTGGCAATTAAACAAATGTGAGAATGTTGAGATTAAAAAAATGAATAAAAAGATTGTTACTTGCATCAGTAACAATCCCAGATTGATTTTTTTTTTTTGTCATTGATTACAAAGATCCTATACGGTCATTAACCCGTTCTCTAATGATTTCAGAAACAAACTGAAAAGCAGGAAGACTCCCGTAAGCCTTTGTGGCCGTTTCAGTCCGACTGCAGGGCCTTGAGGACGGACTGGGGAACTCTGCTGGCGTAAAACTGATGATCCCTCAGCGCGGCTAACACACCAGCCGAGTTCATGTGCTTCACGTCGGCATCATATCGGTAAGCATTCCCGTGCATATCCGTCAGCTTTCCTTTAGGGTCATAACAGGTGAGGTTTATTTCACACTACTTTGTTGTACACAGTGTAAAACAGTGAAATAATACGTTAAGAGAAACGCCAAGTTACCTCCGACAGCATGCAGAATGGCTTCAGTTGCACAGGTGTCCCACTTCTTACAGCCCGGACTGGCAAACACATATGCAGATGCTTTTCCCTCCACTAGCTGAATAATCTGTGAAGAAAAGGCACAGGAAGGAACACTCATCTTGTCAATACACAAGGAGGGAGTCTGTGTAAAAATAGTTTGAGATATGAATGGGTTTGTTTTTATTTGACTGAATGGAAATATTAGACTGTAGCAACACTGATCATTCCTTCTCTTTTAGCATACGTGGTACATGTAGTAATCATGTCACTCTGATCTTAACCCTTAATTCGAAACAGCGATCCCGTCGAGCACGTGTTCACCTCGCCCGTGACGGAGTAGGCGGGGTGACGTATTGTAATCAGTGCGGTTTGTTTGTGTGTCTGTCTGTTAACAATCTAGTGTCTAGACGGTTGCGCTGACTGACTTCAAATTTTCAGGGTAGGTAAGCAATGGTCCGTAGATTACCTGATTAAATTTTGGGAGTAATCAGGCCAAGGTGAAGGTCAAGGTCACTGGAAAGGTCAACCTTTCGGTCAAAATTGCATTTTCCATTATAACTCAAAAACGGTTGCCGATAGACAAATGTTTGCTATTATGAGCATATAGGAACTCCCATATGGCCTTTCATTGGCACCATGATCTTTGACCTTGAAAGGTCAAACTCAAGGTCATGGATTTTCAGAGGGCTGTAACTTTAAAATGGTTCATGATAGCCAGATGTTTACCATTATCAACATGTCAGAAGTCCCATATGGGCTTTCAGTTGCTGCCATGACCTTTGACCTTGAATGACTTTGAAATGTCAAACTCAAGGTCATACATTTTCATAGGACTATAATCTGACAGCTGATGATTGAGAAATATTACCATTATCAACATGTAGGTATAAAATAAGTGCTGCCGGGCAAGGTTTATTTTGCCTGGCAACACTTGTTTATAAAATGATTTGGGCCACAGACTGAAGCAAGCATCATCATCATCATCAGGTTGAACCTCATGGAAACAAGCAAAAAAAAAAAAAGGGGTGGACATACAGTAAGGTAGTCTGGCTAACGCGACTTCAAAGCTCTGCGAGCATTTGGTCTGGCAAAGATATTAAGCCCAACCGTTTCCCAAAGGCGTGGTTGACCCGCCTCCCTGAAATGCCTCAGTTTGCTACTGGTCGAAGCCAGAAAAGGCTGTGACGAAGCTTAAACCAATCACATCACTCTTTCCTCTGACGTATGTGACGCGACGGAAACTGCTTGAGTAACAGGAAGAAGATAAATACCTCCAGGGCTGCTCTTTGCTCCGTTTTCAATGAGAACTTCCCGTTGAATGCTTTCAATACAGCATCTACCGCTGTGTCAAAGGCTTGCTGCTGCTCCATGTTCGTAATGTTTCTAGTGAATGAAGCGCTTCCGGCATAGATTCTGTAAACAATCTATGGCTTCCGATCGCAGTTCTACTACGTCACTGCCTTGAACACGCCTCTACCCAGGGCCGTTGGAGATGCTCAAAGTTGATTGGCTCCCGATTTTTTGGGAGCTTGGAAGAGCTGTAGATGGCTTGCCTGGCCAGACTAAGCTCGCAACAGGCCCTCGTGTTGCGTCACGCTTAGGATGGGCGGGCCCAGGCTAGACATAAGGCGTCTTAAGATGATGTTCACAATTCACTTCTGGAAAGTCTGAAGTTATCTCTGGGTGTACACGTCTACTGCGAATCTGTATAGCAGTTAGAAGCAGTGCAGATGATATGGAGTTTTACACTAAACACTGTAAACCAACCGTTTTATCTTGGACTGCTTATACGAGTTATGAAAAAGAAATAATGAATCTACTACAAGATGGCTTTTGCATATGCCAGGGAGAACTGTGACTTCAGCATGTTTTTTTTTATTATGAGTATAAATCAACGTTGATAACAATGACAGGCCATTTTTTAAAGTAGTCGTCATAGTGTTGTGTAATGTATCAAATTAAAGAGCGTGAAGATCGGAATTGAAAACTTGTTTAATTTTGTAAATATGTGTAAACAAAACCCCAAAGTTATGAACATTTAAAAATCCAGTGTTTTATAAAATGCCCATTCCTGTCCGTTGCCCTGGTCACAAACCAGCAATCATTTTCCGCTGGTTTAATTTTCCATTCATGAGAAAAAACCTCCATCAGAAATTAATCGACCAAAAAGCCAAAAAAAGAGATTTAGAATTTTTCTCCACAAAAAAAAAAAAAATATGAGGAAAATCATTGATTTTTAGGAAAGATACAAAATCGTGGAAGAGTATGTGTTCGGTTTCTTCACCTCTGGCCCCCACCATCTCGAGATCAGTCCCCTCGTGTCACCCAGATGTCTGGGGGTGAGTCGCAGAAAAAAAGAAAGGAACCCCACAATCTTTAGTTCGCAATCTTTATTCGCAAGTCCCCCCTGAGACGAGAGTATACAGGGGTTTTATACGTGTGTATGTGAGTGAAACCTTGGATCAATCATGACAATTTTAAACAAAGAATATGTTTAGTCTAACAAAGAAGTGTCTTCTCCACTGGACGAAGGTCAGGTTACACAGGAATAGTTTAAAATCACTGTTATAGTATAAGTAATACTATGTATTTACATATGTAATATATAATATATAAAGGATCTTAAAAAGCTCTAAAATATTAAAATCATAAAGTCTTAACACCTTGTGCAGCAATAAGGCTAATATAAATCTATAAAACTATAAAACTAACATGAATCACTTAATGCAGCTTTAAATCTAACATTAAATTATTTCAATTTCAAATTCAACACTGAAGAGACTGGTTAAATCTAACAATCCTAAATCACGTGTAGCTATAAAACTAACTTAAATCATGGCTTTAAATCTAACTTTTAATCCCAAATACACGTTGGATATGCAGCTGTGGGTGTGTGTGGGTGTGTCTGACATCATTGCAGACCTTGGTGCTGTTCAGACAATAATCTGATCAATAATACACATTTCATATCAAAATAAGCAGAATGTTCTGATGATATGATAGCAATGTTTAGACAGAATGGAATTTTTAAACAATGTTTAAGAAGGCTGAGACAGAAGGTCATTTTAACTGAACAGAATAAATCCTTATAATTTTGTCACAAAATAAATTACTGCCTTCTTGGTCAAGAATAAATACTTACAATTATTTATCCTAACAAAGGAATAAAACCTTACAATATGGAGGCGTACAGCTATTTTGTATGTAGCTGGGTAAAGGACCTCAGTATCAAGTCGCTGCCAAATGAATCCTGTATTGTTTTTGCCTGGGTAAATTTTTTTTAAAGCTTTTCGTTCGCGTCTTTACAATGAAGCGCTGCAAGTTGAAGTGTAAACAAACAACAGTTGGCTTGATTCTCACTTGTGTTGGCTCTTATCTCTCAGGTAAATCATTCACAAAGATCATCAGAAACCCCTTTAAAGACCTGGATCTAATGGCCCTTTTCCACTACCCTTTTTCAGCTCACTTCAGCCCGACACGGCTCGCGTTTCGACTATCTAAGAACAGCACGACTCAGCTCGCTTCAGCCCTGCTCAGCCCCCAAAACTCGCACGGTTTTGGAGTGGGGCTGAAGCGAGCCAAACCGAGCTGAGTGAGGCTGGGGGCGTGAGCAGACACTCCCCTGTGCACTGATTGGTGAGGAGGAGTGTCCTCACACGCCCCGCGAGCACGCTGGGATCTGTAAACACCGCAAACCCGGAAGAAGAAGAATTACAAATTACGAGAATTATGAAGCCTTATGCGCCTCGCCTCATCTATACACTCTTGCCAGTATCTGTCCGCGTTGTCGGTGACAACAAGCCACAGCACCAAGACCAGCAATTGCTGGTTAACACTAACGACTCCATGTCCTCCATGTTTATTGTTTACTCTCCGGGTTGTGAGACTACCGCTTAAAAGGTCACTGATGTCACTGTTTGCGCCGCCTAACGACATCACCTGACGTCCACCCACTTTCGCTAACTCCACCCAATGTGTCCACCCACTTCCAGCCAGCACGGTTCAGCGCGGTTGTAGTCGAAATGCAACGCCAACAGCCCCACTCAGCTCGACTCAGCCCAACTCAGCACGGCACGGCTCAGCCCGACTCAGCCGCGTTGGTAGTGGAAAAGCGGCATTAGTTAAACAAGACGGAGAAGTGATCACGGCGCATTGTAACTGTACGGCTGGGGAAGAATTTTGTCGCGACCTTCATGCATATGGACTTTGTGAGCAGGAAACAAAGGAACAGCTGGGGACTTTAGCGCTTCGTGACTTAAAAAAAAAAAAAAGTACCATAAAATAACACAAAGCAAGAAAAGTACACTAAGGCCATAGCTGAGAGGGAAATACAAACCTTTCACCAAGTGATCCCTGCAGACTCGGGCATGCTTCGACTCGGCTCCCTTCGATTTCAGTGAGAGGTTCAAAAGCCACCTTTCTTGACGTCTTTTTGTGAAATCCTGTGTTCATTCACCCTTTTTTATTAGTTCACGGGGAACCCTGAAGAAACTTTTATCAGTTTCATGGTTTGATCGATTCAAACCTAAAAACAATGCAAGCGTGAGGCATTTTTCATGCGAGTAATGCACCTTCTCTGTACAAACGCTTTGTCAACTGAGCTTTGGTCGACCACCAGCTATAGTTTTGTATAACTACTGAGGCGGATGTGACGTCACGTGAAACCCAAGAATTTGCTTGTGCTGTTCATTTAAAAATTTGCAAGAGTATAAGCCAATGCTGACATCCTCACTGTATGAAAAATCAACTCTCTGCCAATTAGGTTAGACAAAAAATTCGGAGAAGCAGCATGGTTTAGGATGATTTGTGTCTTGTGATATGATGTGCCAGTCAGCATCACCTGTGCTAATGGTATAAATACGTTAGGAAGGTAATAATAAAAGTCTCGTCACACACCTTATTCCCAGCTCCTCCTACTCTGATGACATCATGTGGATCCATGGCCTGGACAGTATCAGTAACGAGTTTATTGCTATGAGAGCGAGTGGTGGTGATGATGCGTTTCCCCTCTGGGACTTCCTGTAGCTGAAACCCGAAGGCTCCTAAACCCAACATTCCCCAGACAGTTCGGCCCAAAGTGGCACCCGCACCCTCCTGAAATTTCACATTGAACATGTGCATTACTAAGCCTGAAAACAGCATTACATACACCAGGTCTGAACGTTTCCTCTGTCAGAGACACCATACAAACTCAGTTCCTGATCAAGTACAGGGAAAAAAAAACAAAAAAAAAAACTGAGAACATTGAGCACACGGCAAGAATTTATGCTAGATAGATCATCGACTTGTCACAGTTATAATAATACAACCCCAAATCAGAAAAAGTAGGAATGGTTATGGAAAATGCAAATTAAAAAAAAAAAAAAAAGCAAAAAAAAAAAGCAGTGATTTCTAAATTTATTTTGACTTTTATTTCATTGCAGACAATATAAACCCAAGATATTTCATGTTATGTCTGGTCAACTTCATTTCAATTGTTAATATACATCCATTCCTGTGTTTCAGGCCTGCAATGCATTCCAAAAAAAAGTTGGGACGGAGCAATTTAAGGCTAATAATGCAGGGATGAGAGTGCATGTTGAGAAAAAAAAAATCTGAAAAGTAGCGGGGGGCCAGCCCACAGGTCCCCAGTGGGGTCCAGGGGCAACGTCTCGGTGAGGGACCAGGGGGCGAAGCTGATGGATTTTGCCGATTTAAACACCCAAAACCCATTAATTTTAGCAATGAAATATATGTATTTTCCTCGAAGTTGATATCCCAATTCAACATGCCATCAACTGAAACTTTTATATCATGACAAGTGTTCTTTCTTAAATATCATATCCCACCTTGTTTGACTTTTTCAGCATGTTCAGTGCAACCTTTTAGGTTTTGGAACAATAGACCCATAAATCAGGGATGAGAATTAAAAATATTTTAAAAGTCTGAAAAAACCAGGGCGGGGCCCAGGGGGGGCAGGGCCCGGGGGGGCAGGGCCCATGGGGCTAATGATTTTTGGCTATTTTTTTTTTTTACCCCAAAACCATTAATTTTATCAGCAAAAATTTGCAATTTATTTGGAAATAAATTCCCCTTCTTGGTGGACTCCCAGGTGAAAATGATTAATATGGTACAAGAGACTTGTTTTTAATCAATTCACATTTGATGATTTCAAAAAATCAATGCACCTTTTAATATAAACGAGCTCTACAGTATTATATTTCTGAATTTTAGCTATTCATGTCTTTGAATACTCTAATCCTTTACAATGAAGTGCAAACCAGAAAAAAGTTCTGTCATATAATTCTCTTAAGCTTTCCTCTGATGTTATCATGGTAGCAGGAAGTCTTGCAATATTAAGCAGGCAACATTCAACATCACTCATCACTTCCCTTTCAACTGTTGTGTGTACGAACTAGGATTTATCTGGACAGGATGTTGTGTAATGTAATACAGATACCATATGGCCAATTTGAAGATCGAGATGGTGATTTTGAATTAAAGAACAGGCAGGTACAATGGGCATTACATATTGGACATTTTTTTTAAAATCAAAAACTACAAATGGGCGGCACGGTGGTGTAGTGGTTAGCGCTGTCGCCTCACAGCAAGAAGGTCCGGGTTCGAGCCCCGTGGCCGGCGAGGGCCTTTCTGTGTGGAGTTTGCATGTTCTCCCTGTGTCCGCGTGGGTTTCCTCTGGGTGCTCCGGTTTCCCCCACAGTCCAAAGACATGCAGGTTAGGTTAACTGGTGACTCTAAATTGAGCGTAGGTGTGAGTGTGAGTGTGAATGGTTGTCTGTGTCTATGTGTCAGCCCTGTGATGACCTGGCGACTTGTCCAGGGTGTACCCCGCCTTTCGCCCGTAGTCAGCTGGGATAGGCTCCAGCTTGCCTGCAACCCTGTAGAACAGGATAAAGCAGCTAGAGATAATGAGATGAGATGAAAAACTACAAGTCCATCTCGGCCTAAAAAATTTGGGCAGACGCTCCCGTGCGGCACATGCCAGCAATTCCGTCCCCCTATGAAATGAGCAATAAGTAGGAGAGTTATACATGCTATCATACTTAAAATTTCATCAGAAATATAGATATGATACTATGATTCTCCCCAACATGCTACATTAGATAAGCTAACCCCATTTATAAAAGATACACACTTATATATGACATGTAATTGATATATATTTTTTGGGGCGCGCACTCTCTCTCTGCCATGCCGATCCTGTAGGCTGCACTGACTCAACTGAAAACTCCGGTCCTCGAGAAAAGAGATAAAAGCCCACCCACACTGAAAGCTGATTGGCTTATTTTGCTGAGTAACCCAATCAAGATGCTCTTTGTCTGGCATGCGCTACATGAACAGGCACACAGGCAGTGTTGCCAGATTGGGTGGTTTTAAGTGCATTTTGGCGGGTTTTGAACATATTTTGGGCTGGAAAACGTCAGCAGTATCTGGCAACTCTGCACACAGTCTCCCTCGTGCGCGCACATTCTAAGATGCATGATGCAGACCTTAATGTTGCGCACACACGCTCTTGCTCGCTTCTATCAATATGCAGGAGACTCCCGGAACTTCCGGGAGACTTGGGATGTCTGCGTTATAAGGTGACCACAGATCGTTAAATCATACCCCCCCAAAAAAAATTTCTCAACGGATTTACATCGATCTCAAAAACGATCATTTTGGTCTGAAAAAGTCGGAAATCCGCCAATCGGCGGAGAATTCTCATCCCTGATAATGAGGTAAAACAATTAAATAACGATACGATTTGAAACAAGTGAGGTCAACAGGTGACTGTCATCATGATTTGGAACAAAATCAGTATCCAGAAAAGGCTGAGTCTTTCAGGAGCAAATATGGGTCAAAGATCTCCAGCTTGTCAACAAAAGTCAGTGCCCTTGACAAAGGTAACTTACGCTTCTGTGATGGCAGCATTAATGCAGAAAAGTACATTAAGACTTTGGAGCAACATATACTGCCTTCAAGATGACAGCTTTTCCAGGGAGATTTCAACACAACAATGCAAAACCACATTCTACACGTTACAACGACATGGCTGTGGAAGAAGAGGGTGTCCCCTTTGTCCGCAATAGAGAATGTGTGACGAATTTTGAAATGAAAAAAAAAATGACAACCACAACCCTGTACTGTTGCACATCTAAGACCTGTTTGCAGGAAGAATGGGACGAAATAACATCTGAAACGCTTCATCACTTGGTGTCTTCAGTCCCGAAACATCTTAAGTGTTGTGAGAAGGAATGGCAACATTATAAAGTGATAAATGCTTTACTGTCCCAACATTTTTTGAAATGTGTTGCAAGAATCAAAACTGAAACAAGAAGACAGAGTCATCTATATCCCCCGCCCTATATACTAACTATATACCAAGTTTCAAGATATTATTTGTCACATTTTTCAAGTTCTGCTGCAGGAAACCAACCCTACCTCTTTACACTGACCTCAGCAGCCCATGGCATAAACCCACCGGACCTTTGGCCCAGGTGAGCTAAAAATTTAAATCTCACATTTCTTAGTATCAAAAGGCACATATACATGACTTAATCAACACATATACCAACTTTCAAGACCATACCACTCATAGTTTTCAAGTTCTGCTCCGGAAACAAAACCTACCCCTAAGACTAACCTGAGAGACTAAGTCTGAAATTGTTTCCATGGAAACATGAAAAATTAAAATTTCTCAGTATGAAAAGGCACATCTACATCACCTCGTTAACATGTATACCAAGTTTCAAATCCGTATCCTGAATAGCTTTGGATATTCAGTGGATATAAAAAGTGTACACACCCTGTTAAAATGATTGTTTTTTTTTCTGATGTATAAAAAAATGAGACCACGATAAATAATTTAAAAACTTTTCCCACCTTTAATGTGACCTATAACCTGTACAATTCAATTGAAAAACAAACAAATCTGTTAGGAGGAAAAACATAAAATTAAAAAACGTACAATAAGCTGGTTGCATAAGTGTGCACACCTTAAACTAATAGTTTGTTGAAGCACCTTTTGATTTAATTACAGCATTCAGTCTTTTTGGGTTCACACCTGCCATCAATTAAAATGACTCTGATTAACCCCAAATAAAGTTCAGACATTTACTCAGTTGCATCCTCCAGTAAAAGCCAGTGTTCACAGAGAGCTTACAAAGCATCAAAGGGATCTCATTGTTGAAAGGTATCAGTCAGGAGAAGGGGACAAAAACATTTCCACGGCATTAGATATACCATGGAGCACAGTGAAGACCGTCATCAAGAAGTGGAGAAAATATGGGACAACAGTGACATTACAGAGAACTGGACATCCCTCCAAAATTGATGAAAAGACAAGATGAAAACTGGTCAGGGAGGCTGCCGAGAGGCCTACAGCAACACTGAAGGAGCTGCAGGAATTTCTGGCAAGTACTGGTTGTGTACTACATGTGACCACAATCTCCCGTATTCTCCATATGTCTGGACTATGAGGTAGGGTCAAAGAAAAACGTGTGTTTTTTTGCAGAAAAATACATTAACTCTCCCAAAAACATGTGGGGAAAATGCATTATGGTCTGATGAAACCAAGGTTGAACTTTTTGGCCACAATTCCAAAAGGTATGTTTGGCACAAAAACAACACTGTGCATCACCAAAAGAACCCCATACCCACGGTGAAGCATGGTGGTGGCAGGATCATGTTTGGGGGTTGTTTTTCTTCAGCTGGAACAGGGGCTTTAGTCAGGGTTGAGGGAATTATGAACAGTTCTAAATACCAGTCAATTTTGGCCCCAAACCTTCAGGTGTCTGCTAGAAAGCTGAAGAGGAATTTAAATCTTTCAGCACAACAATGACCCCAAAAAAGTTTTGGAACGGCCCAGCCAGAGCCCAGACCTAAATCCAATTGAAAATCTGTGGGGTGACCTGAAGAGGGCTGTGCACAAAAGACGCCCTCGCAATCTGACAGATTTGGAACGCTTCTGCAAGGAAGAGTGGGCAAATATTGCCAAATCTAGATGTGGCAGGCTGATAGACTCCAACCCAAAAAGACTGAATGCTGTAATTAAATCAAAAGGTGCTTCAACAAAGTATTAGTTTAAGGGTGTGCACACTTACGCAACCAGCTTATTGTACATTTTTTACTTTTTATTAGTGCTGTCAAAGTTAATGCGATAATAACGCGTTAACGCGATCTCAATTTAACGCGATTAAAAAAATAGTGCCGTTAACGCAAATTCTAATTTGGCCCTGAGAGTCACCCGTAGTTCCTGTTGAGGCTTGTCGCGTGCTGCTTCAATAAGAGTACGTGTGAGTGATGGAGAAAGGCATAGACATATAAACCTCCTCGCCGCCATATTTGATGGGGCAAAGTGGAGATTCTTCAGCCGTCTCTGGTATAGCGTCTAGATAGTAGCCGAGAATAAAGATGCCTCATTCATGTGCTGCGTTTAACTGTACCAACAGGTTTACCGTCCAAACGAGATCACATGGGATTACCTTTCACAGTTGAGACTGGAAAAATACTTTTCAATACTGTTCCTTCAGTCTTCAGTTTCCCAGCTCATCTCCACCGGGGGGGGTGTAGAGTTATAAGCAGTGAGAATTAGAGAATACAGTGCCACACTATGATGAACGTTTTTGAACGTATGATGAATGTTTTTATTTTTGTTATCTGTTTTTTTCTTCTTTTATGGCAAATACTTCTCTTCAAAAGAAACTAATGAAGAGTAAAATAAAACTTTTTTATTTTCACAGTGATATGCACTTTATTTTTCATCCCTTGGTTTTCTCATCTAATATGGAAGTTATGGATGTCAGTGGCTGTGACAAGACGTGTTATGCTCTGCAATAAAAAAAACAAAAAACAAACAAACAAACAAAAAAAAAAAACATTGGTACAAAGCAAGCCCATTCACTTTTTTATGCTGATAAGAGAATTACAATGGTTTTTCATGTGACAAATGTGCGATTAAATTGCGATTAATCGCGAATTAACTATGACAGTCACGACATTAATCGCGATTAAATATTTTAATCGCTTGACAGCACTACTTTTTATGTTTTTCCCCCTAACAGATTTGTTTGTTTTTCAATTGAACTGTACAGGTTATAGGTCACATTAAAGATGAGAAAAGTTTTGAAATTATTCATCATGGTCTAAATTTTTTTTTTTAAACATCAGAAAAAAACCTCATTTTAACGGGGTGTGTACACTTTTTATATCCACTGTATGCTCCGGAAACGAACACTGCTCTAAAGTCAAAATCTATTTTTTAATGTAAATATTTAACACGTACTTTTTAAAAAAAAGTATTTTTAGAAAAATACAGTTTCTATATAATAAGTGGTTATTTAAAAAAAATAAAAAATAAAAAACCCACATAAAACTTCATGAGGTAAAATATCAAATAACGTGCTGCAAGTTCAACATATCATCCCAACTTTTTCTGATTTCGGGTTGTCATAATAATAATAATAATAATAAAAATAATAATAATAATCAACAACAATAAAAACAACAACAAAGAGACAACAATAAAGAATGCATGAGACAATAATGGATGGCTATAGGGACGGCTACAAACCGTTTGCTGTATTTTGTATTGACTTATGAATGTTTTGGCCAATATAAAGCAGTTGTACTGTAGTGTGTGTCACAGCCTGACCTGGTAGTTGTAGAAAGGCTGATTGATCACTCCAGCAATTGCTTTTCCTTTATAAGCAATGCCTATCAGCACGGTCACATGATCCAGGAGCCCTGAGAACACAAACACACATCTCGCTGATAATAAACCGCACATGAAAAGTTCTTCTTTCTTAAAGGTAGACTGCCTTTCAGAGTTTAAGTGTAGGTCATAAAAAGAATTTTCCCCGACACCTAATTATTTTTGTTTAGTGGACCAAAAGCTACTGAATTCAAATCACAGGCTTCAAATTTTATTAATTTTTTTTAAATAGAACAATTAATGAATTTATCTCCATGTGGTCCTAAATTCTGCACTAGGGGTCGACCAATAATCGGCCTGGCCGATATATCGGGCCGATATTCTGCATTTTTAGGGTTATCGGTATCGGCCATAATTTCCACCGATATGCCAATAACATGCCTTTTTGCAGCCATTTCGTTCCTAACGCGACTGTCACTGCACGTCCTCTCCTGCACTCGCCTCTCTGAGTTCAAGAACACGGTCCCGCCCACCACAACATCTGATTTGTTTGGCACAAGAGATATAGCCAATCGACACGCGCAGCTAAACACTCTGAACTGTTTCAAGGCGCCCGTATCAAGGTAAGGACACGCTGCTTTTCCCGCAATAAGTCACAAACACACAAGTTGCAAAAGCACAACATCATTATATGTTTACATTCTTCATCTACTACTCGTTAAAATTGTCCATTTGCATCTGTGTAGCCAGGCAAACTTAGCTTACGGAAGGAAGCACTTGAATGAGCCTACAACCAACTAGTCTCGCTGAAACAGCATAACGTAGGCTGCAGTCATTTTTAAATCCCCGTCTGGAAACGTTGTGAATGTGTCAGTAGTTCTACTCGAACAGTAGAATGACAGCCATACAGAGAGGTGGTCAAGGGAAGACGAAATAAAACGTAGTGTTTGTGTTCTGTAGGCTAGCGCAAGCCTACTGGCTATTTGTTACGGTGATGAGTAAACTTCATGACGTGACTCGTGCTCAAAAAGCGCATTGCACTTGTATATGTTAGGTAACTTTATAAAGCGCTATTTGAACATTTAAACAAGCCAGGTGTGACTAGTATTTATAATTCTTGCGCAAGTGATTCTCCTCGCTAGCGCTTCTGATTCGGAAAGCGATA